>NC_092642.1:4158251-4160751 GCF_039555335.1 Amphiura filiformis | reverse complement strand
TGTTTAGTCAATGATGTCTTCTGCTATAAGTATGAACTTATACTTACTCGGGCATGGTGATAAATATGAAACCATACTTAATATTAAGCTAGCTTAGTATGTGCAATCATCTGACTTCAGATATGCAAACTGTAATAAAATAAGTATGATTTAATATAGGCATGCGCCAAGTAGGTTTTCTGCTATAAATATGAAAACATACTTGTTAGGGAAATGGTGTGTGTATCGTCCTTTCGATAAGGATGATATCATACTTAGTGCTTGGGTCAGGTTAGGGCACATAACTCTATATGAAAGCTCACATACGCGTACATCCCCTACAGATATATGCACACTGAATGAATCCCTCCCTGCTTAGTATGATGATGATGATGATGATGATGATGATGATGATCATCATCATCATCAGCTTCAGCATCATCAAGACCTAATAATTATATTTATTTCCTTATTAAACATATTTATAACTCGCGTATACCATTAGCCTTTTATATAAGGTCAGATCACCTACAAAAACATTTTAAAACTAATTAATAACATAAAACAATAAAATAAATTATCCTTTTTGCTCATCTGAAATAATAATAAAAGTTTATTTTCATTATAAAAAAATCTTACCCTAGACCTATCGAAGAAAAAAATAAAAAATAAATAAATGCTGCTATCAGGAATTGAACCCGCGATCTCGTATTGACAGCGTCTGATGCTAACCACTAAGCTACCGAGGAAGACATGTAATTCAATTGAAACAATACACACGATAACAGTTATTGTTTATCGATCTTCCACGATTCACCACAGCCCCTATTGAGTGTGACGATCTGCCATGAAAACTGTATAAAGTCTTGATTGGTATACTCTTTATTCATACCCGTGGATGACCGTGGAAGACCGCTTCAAATGGTTCAATATATACATTTAGCTCAATATAATAATAGGAGACCGTGGTAAATTACAGTATTTATCATAAGGGCTATCTCAAATCTTTGTTTTAATTTCTTATTATGATAGAAGCCCGAGTTTCATACGTATGTATACGTATTTTGTAATCGTTTTCGTAACGTGTGTTGTGGTCTTGTGGTTTAGAACAGGTCTTTATATCGGTAGGGCCGTAGTTCGAATCTCGAAGAGAGTTTTGTGCATTTTTTTTTGTGTGGGTTTCCTGGTTTCTTACCCTGAACAATTTATTCCAGGCAAAAGTAAAAATTACAGCAAGTTTTTCATTTTTTTTCAAACCAGTAATTAGTATGAACTTTCGTCTACTGAAGATAGCAATATTAATGTGTTTAGTCAATGATGTCTTCTGCTATAAGTATGAACTTATACTTACTCGGGCATGGTGATAAATATGAAACCATACTTAATATTAAGCTAGCTTAGTATGTGCAATCATCTGACTTCAGATATGCAAACTGTAATAAAATAAGTATGATTTAATATAGGCATGCGCCAAGTAGGTTTTCTGCTATAAATATGAAAACATACTTGTTAGGGAAATGGTGTGTGTATCGTCCTTTCGATAAGGATGATATCATACTTAGTGCTTGGGACAGGTTAGGGCACATAACTCTATATGAAAGCTCACATACGCGTACATCCCCTACAGATATATGCACACTGAATGAATCCCTCCCTGCTTAGTATGATGATGATGATGATGATGATCATCATCATCATCATCATCATCATCAGCTTCAGCATCATCAAGACCTAATAATTATATTTATTTCCTTATTAAACATATTTATAACTCGCGTATACCATTAGCCTTTTATATAAGGTCAGATCACCTACAAAAACATTTTAAAACTAATTAATAACATAAAACAATAAAATAAATTATCCTTTTTGATCATCTGAAATAATAATAAAAGTTTATTTTCATTATAAAAAATCTTACCCTAGACCTATCGAAGAAAAAAATAAAAATAAATAAATGCTGCTATCAGGAATTGAACCCGCGATCTCGTATTGACAGCGTCTGATGCTAACCACTAAGCTACCGAGGAAGACATGTAATTCAATTGAAACAATACACACGATAACAGTTATTGTTTATCGATCTTCCACGATTCACCACAGCCCCTATTGAGTGTGACGATCTGCCATGAAAACTGTATAAAGTCTTGATTGGTATACTCTTTATTCATACCCCGTGGATGACCGTGGAAGACCGCTTCAAATGGTTCAATATATACATTTAGCTCAATATAATAATAGGAGACCGTGGTAAATTACAGTATTTATCATAAGGGCTATCTCAAATCTTTGTTTTAATTTCTTATTATGATAGAAGCCCGAGTTTCATACGTATGTATACGTATTTTGTAATCGTTTTCGTAACGTGTGTTGTGGTCTTGTGGTTTAGAACAGGTCTTTATATCGGTAGGGCCGTAGTTCGAATCTCGAAGAGAGTTTTGTGCATTTTTTTTTTGTGTGGGTTGCCTGGTTTCTTACCCCTGAACAATTTATTCCAGGCAAAAGTAAAAAATTACAGCAA
>NC_092642.1:3985751-4153251 GCF_039555335.1 Amphiura filiformis | reverse complement strand
CATTAATGTTTTGTATACTGGCAAGTTTTAGCCCCCCTAAATTCACATGTGCCGAATTCGGAAGGTTTAAAAGTCAAAATGGCCACAATATTGAAAATAAATGACTAGATGCGTAGTTATTGGCCCTATTTACTTTAATTTCCATTTTATTTTCAATATTGGGGCCAATTTGACTTTAAGCCTTCCAAATTCGGCACCTTTGCAGTACATGCAATCATAAGAAAATGGTCAACTTTGGGCTTGTCGTTTTATATGAAGTCAACCTAGACAATTACTGAGACTTTGCAAAGTTGTAATATAAGACTAGTAGTCATATAAAAAAAATGTTTTATAAATTTTGAAGGTGGACCACATCGACTTTGGACCCCCTGAAAATGTTGAATTTGCAATAAATTTCATCTTCGTGAGGGCGCTGTTCGAAATGTAAATGAGTTGTGACCAGGGGGGGCCGGCCAAGATTGGCTGAATTTTGACGTTGTCATTGGTTTTACACGTAAACACAAAAATGTCTCAAATTATTCCAAAACTGTACGTATGTTATTAAGCACTATTTTATCAGTCTAAATCCGTTGAGGTTCGCCAGTGAACCTCATTGTAAGTACTGTTTTTTGAATGTTTTGTATGAATAACGCACGGTATGTTTATGATATATACCTAAAATTTCCCCATTGTGTATCACGGTTCGCGTGGTCTAATGGTAATGGGTCTCGCCTGCGGTGCATAGGGTCCCGAGATCGAGTCCCGCTCACTCCCGGCTATAATTTTTTTTTTCTTCACATTTATTTTGAATCCAAAAATATTTATTTTTATGTGAAAATTTATACATTCACTGAGAAATATATTTTGTGCATTTTTTTTCTGTAACGGGGCCAATAGAGCTAAAAACACAACTCAGCACGGGGCGTCCAATGTCCAGGCAGTGTTGCCGTCATATTGTCTGTTTTGTTTACGATATTGGCTGTTGCCACAGTGAATAATGTAGTCCACCATCGTCTGAGTTGTGACCTCAATTGTTTGGATATGTATTGTATTTATCCTATATTTAGCATCAGTGACAACAAAAAATAATTAATCTGACAAAAATGTGAATTTAGAGGGCTAAACTTGCCAGTTTACAAAACATTACATTTTTTCTTGCATATTTAATGACCCCGTGACACAACGCGCAATTACAGATTTTTTTTTAATACTTTTGACAAATTGTCATGCAGTTAGTGTGTATACAAGGTTTCAGACCTCTCTCTCTTTTTGTAAAGAAGTCACAGACTCCCAAAGATGACATTTATTTAAAGGGCAACTTTTGAGTCCAAATTTAAACCCCCATACTTCAACTTTAAATGGCTGCCACAGAAAATCCGTAAGAGCTACAGACCTCAAATTTGCAGGTTTTAATATTTTTACAGGTACAACATATGACTAAAATATAAAGCAAATCTGAGGGGGTCAGGTGGGGACCTCCTTGATATCATATGGACTTACCCTAACATTACAGTTAAATATTCCACCGATAATGTAACTTCAGGCTATTGTAAGACGAAAAGCAGCAATACGTACTTTTTTTCTTTTTTCTTTTAACCTACTTCAATCCACTCCGCTGCAGGAGGAACGCATCTTTACCAGCTCTTCACTTCGTTCTCTCTATACACACACAAACCATTAATATATATATTATACGCCATTTCATTACGACTGTGGCTCGTAATGGGCTATTCTGAAAACAGATGCAAACTCCCTAAAGAAGAGTGTAGATTTCCAGACCTTTTGTCCAGTCGTGATTGTTGGAAATTCAGACTTTTAAAGTGTCCAAAGGCAAAACAAAATCTAGCAGAAAAATAGTTCAACATCAGAAGTCCTCGATTTGAGAGCTCACTTGGGACATTTCCATTTGAATTGAAAAGTTACTCCACTATAGGTGGTGTGCATTTATATTCTAGAATAGCCCAATGCTATCTCCGTCAAAGTCCTAACTAGAGTAAATCCAGAAGATAAAGCGTCTTTTATTTTGTAACCTTAATATATTGCCCATTGTATATCCTAATATATTAGAAATCCATTCACATTTGTCTAGCTGTTCTTGATATATGATTTTTTACATTACTGAAAACAATGGAAGATAAAAACGTTGAACACTATTTGATTGTATCTCAAAATAGCATTCAGCGAGAAACAACTGATTTAAAACGTTTTAATAACATTTAAAAGTCGAGTTATTAAAGGTCATGAAAACATTTTTAAAACGTTATTGCAAATATTTTGGGCAAACATTTTTGCAAAATATTTTTTCAACCCCAATATAACATTCTGTTTAGAATGTTGTGTATGAAGTTTTAAAATGGAATGTTATTTTATACCCTTTATATAAACCGACATTTAAACGTTTTCAGTAAAAGATTCTTTGTTTGCTGGGTTAATCGAATTTTATCGAGCTGTATAGCTCAGCACTAACATGATTAATGTTCGAATGTATTAAAGTTCATGCGTGCTGGTAATAAAAAAATAACTTTCAGCACAACAAATTCAACTTTAATTTTGGATGTGTGACACACGTCGCCAATGGTCAACAAAAGGGTTAGTCCAACACAGGACTTTTTGAAGATGCTTGTCACATATCGAAAATTCTAAGTTAGCTGAATTTGTTGTGCTGAAAGTCAGTTTTAACCTGTAGAAAATGATTAATCTAATGTTGTTGGCAGCATCCTATGTATTGCTATGATTGATAATGGATAATGGTAAATCATAATTTATTAAAATAAAAGTAGTGTCTATAGTCTGCTACTGTGAAGTCTTTATGACACCCAAAATATTTGGACAACCTTAATAAATATCACTTTCATTAATGACAATATTTACAAAGCACTTTCTTAATGCAGCGGCTATTTTTGGCAAAAAAAAACCCCACAAAACTTTGTCACGAAATCTAGGTTGTGGATTGGAATACTATCGCTGCTTAGAGGAGAAAAGTTTATAAGCGAAAGAAAGATCGACGATAAGTGACTGCAAAACTGAGGTTGTTCAACTGTTATAATGTTATCGCCACTTGTTTAAAACTTCGGCCTTTTAACAAGTGAGGTAAAGCAAAGAAAATTGGAATTTACTACTAGCGCCCATGCATGTTACTCCCGCGGTTGTAATACAGTACGATCCTCGGGGTGTGTCTGTATGTGTAGCCTGCACGCCGTGTACGTACTGTGCATACGTGTTCGACTAATACCGTATTTCCATCGTAATAATAAAACGCCGGTTCCATCGTTTTATTCAAAATCTCGGATTTTGACAAAACTACAGCACAAGTCTTGATTTTTGCAAAGTATCTTTATTGACTAAAGTACAAGTACATTACAATCGTGTAAAAACCAGAATTTAAGAAATTTTTGAGGGCGTTCTCTTCAGCAAATGTTATAATATGGCTTTAAGGGTAGACGAGGTATTGTTGGTCGAAACAACCTAAAAATCGATTTTCGTTGTCTATATCAATATATTATTGAAAAATAACACCTTGATGTTTTTTAAAAGTTCATTCTATAAATCGTATACTTTGCAAACTTGCTTAATTTATTGTTGTTAAATGAGTTATGTAAGTTTTACAAAAGTGTTGTTGTTTCGGCCCTCTTTACAACGTAACTCAAGAACCGCATCCCCTATACAAGTATGTCTGTGATATTTTAATTCTTCTACATGCTCGTTATGAATTGAGCAATGCAGTTTTTGCCAAAGCTCACTACCATTCGTAAGATGTCGTGAACTACCAAATCACAACAGTTTAAAATAGTTAATAACCTTAACCACTGACGCTACACCAATTTTGATATTTAAAAAAATAAAATACTTAAAAATATTTCGTATCGCTTGTAACTTATGCAACAATGGCAAACAGTTCAATGCTGCACAGTAAAACTGAAACCTTTACATAATTAATGACAAGACTATGTAAACACACGGGAATAAATGGAGGCGTCTTGTAATAATTATTGGTACTTTAGGGATTGTTTCCATTACGCTTTGCCCATCATCTAACGAGATTCTTCCATCGGTGTCAAACCTGCGACCTATCCGTGTTCATTACATGACTACAAAGAAGATAAGTATCCATAAACTGAGGAGGTAAGGGGCCGTCTTTAACATTCAAGGTAGGGCTTGAAGGTAAACTAAAATAGAAAAAATGAGAGCAACAGTTATAAGAAGCAAAATCTCCAAAGTTAAAAAAAAAGATATGATGATCGGTATGGGTTGAAAAGTTATAATTTAGTACAATGATAAGTATGCGTACATTTTATGACATTATGATAGTGCCAAAAAAAATCAACAAAAATATAACGATGATGATCATTATGCTGATTATGATAATAATGATATGTGACCCGTTCTCGTAAAACCAAGAATATGACAGCAGAACTACTTTGTGGAGATAAAGGCATGTAAATACATTGATCAAAATTCTGAACTTGATTTTTTTTGGTGACGTGGTTTCCAATTTATGATCCTTACATCTATACCAAAACCTCAAAAAGTACAATTCTAATGTTCTTGGTTTTGTGGAAATGGGTCAGACATATAATAAATACAAATACAAAAACTATTTTGCCTTAAGATATTTAGAGGATTCAAATCTCCTGGAGAAAGGTCATGGCATTGATTTTGTATTGCAAAGGAAACATTAATAGTGAAAATACAAACCAAAGTTGATAAAGCACGGCCCCTGGTCGCGGTCTTATACAAACGGTCAATCGTTACACACTTTCCTACTCACCTGCCTGTCGACCTAATATGTCACAGAATCAATAAAAGTTGTCAAGAACTAGATCTAAGATATCTCTTTCACGAAATTGATTTCCTTATAGAAGTACCCTATAGCCTTTATGACAAGACATTACGAAAACTAGTTACATATATCTGACAGAAAATGAAAGACTAAGTAAACCCGATGATATAACTCCTTTTGTCAATTCTGTGGACTCGAAATAGATTTGGACATGACACAAAATGTATAAAATCTGGAACAAAGCCTCTAAGTGAAGCATCTAACCTTCAAATGTGGGGGTCAGATTTGTTCATATTTTGTTATCTATCTCATCTTGCAGCCTACCATTAAAACAATCTGTTTAAATAGTTTGAAATTATATTGCTCCAGTGGGTTTTGATATTAGCAGCTACAAATAACATTAACAAATTGTACAGCACACAAGTTCATAGTCCAATTGTTGTTAACACATTTTTTCGTTTTTGTTCACACCTTCTAAGTGGAACATGTCATGGGCGTTTGAAAACCATTGGGTAAAAAACAAACAAACAAACAAACAAACAAAAACCAAAAACCAAAAAAAAAAACCCGGGCGGTATTTAACGGAAATATTTCTAACAGTGTAATACAGACACATCATGGCAACAAGATCTGTAAACAGGTGATCAACTCCCGGATCAACTCCTAAACAGACAAGGAGGTGATGTTCTAGTTAATAATTCGTAACTTTTGATGTGTCTATTTATGTTTTAAAACATTTCTCAAAATTTATGCAAGTAACAGCATTATTTCAAACTATTTGTTATTGTGTGACCCGATCTGATCCACTCAGGCTTAAAGTCGGAAATTTTGAAAATTGAGTTACTACCATTCAGGCCAATCAAATTAAGGAAAATCAGGGCTTAACCCACCACTAATTGCAACAGAAACCATTTAATCACCATTCATTTCAGAAAAGTATATTAATGAAAATGTCAAAAGTCCCAAAAAGTCCAAGTAGTAAGGAGTGCCAACTTCCCTTGACAGTCACTTTTGTGGACTTCAAAAAAGTCTTCGGCTCCATGTTTTCAGTGCTGCGGCATTATGGAATACCAAAGGTTGTGGTAAATGCCATACAGGTGCTCTACAATGACTCCAATAGTACCGTTATGGTACACGGAAGTATCTCAGAGCCTTTCCAAGTAACAACCGGGGTGCTTCAGGGTGATGTGTCAGCACCATTCCTGCTCATTATCCTGGTAGATTACCTTCTGAAGAAATCTTCCCACGTCGGTCAAGTAAGTATCCTGCTAGGATGCTGAATGACCTGGATTTTTCTGATGATATTGCCCTATTGGAATCTTCCACAGCCCGGGCCCAGTCGCAGCTTACTACACTACGCAAAAAAAGTTTCTTTATGGTTAGGAAATTTACCCACTATTAAGATCTAGCGACTAATTTTGTACGTTTGCTAAATAATCGCATGCGGGTGATTGTCCTGCGCATTTTGACACCTCAATCACTACTCTACGACACTCCTGAGAAAAGATATGAATGTTTAAGTAACACGAGGTCGAAAAATGAAAATTGCAAAAAGGCCTATTCAAGTTTTCAGCATAAAAGAACACAAAAAACAACAAACATGCAGATAACATTTTTTGTGTAATTGCTGAGCACATTTCAGGCATCATAATGCCGCTTCCAAATTCACTTGAGATTAATCTCTTCCTTTACCAGTCTTTCAATACTTTGTGTGTCCACCGTTGGCTTCCCTTACAGCAGCCACGCGGCGTCTCATGCTCCTAATGAGGCATGGAAAGTTACCTTGCTCCACCCTGTTCCACTCGTTGATAACGATGAGATGCAATCCCACCAGAGTTGTATCTGCCTTTATCTTCTTGTTGACTCGTCTCTTGTGCTGATCCCAAAAGTTCTCCTAGGTTAAGATCAGGGCTTCTGGAGGGCCACTCAAGTGTCTCAATTCCTTCTGCTCCCAGGAATGCAGCTGTAATCATGACCTGTTTTGAATCCTTTTCCAAATCCATCTCTCAAAACGTAAATGTCTTAGTATACCCACTCACCTTTGTCTTTGATCATTCATCTGCACAATAAGCAAAGGATTATCTAACATGCATCAATTAAAATGCTTTAAATTAAAATTGAAAAGGCGGGAATAATGAAACCGTCTTGGATCAGTGACTTAGCTCTAAAACCATTGAATAGGCTTCTTTGCAATTTTCATTTTTCGACCTCGTGTTACTTAAACATTCATATCTTTTCTCAGGAGTGTCGTAGGGTAGTGATTGAGGTGTCAATTGTCGCTAGATTTTAATAGTGGGTAAATTTCCTAACCATAAAGAAACTTTTTTTGCGTAGTTTATATATATAGGACTGCAACTGCAGCAGCAGATCTAGGCCTCGTCATCAGCGCACCTAAGACAAAATATATGACTGCAAACTGTAACGCCCAACCAGCACTTGAGGTCTATGGTAGTACCATCAACCATGCCACAGACTTCAAGTACTTGGGTTCTAAGATGGGCTCTAGTGATGAAGACCTAAAAAGAAGAAAGGCATTAGCCTGGGCAGCGATGATGACGACGACGATGATGATGATGATGATGATGATGATGATGATAGTTTGACCACCAGTCTCCGACATACAGACATTAAGTTATAGGCAAAAAGGTCAAAGGTCAAATTTTGGTGTCGTTAGCAATAGAAATAGAAAAACCAGGGCTTAATGGAATTCGATCTTCTTTGCCATGTTACCAAGGTAACAAATCACCTGAGATATGGCAAACTCTTCTTTTTTAAATGTTTCTGCAAGAGGAGCAATATGAAAACATTTTTTCAAAATCAGAGCATTTTTTGTTTGATGACCTTTCCCAACAAAAGTTACTCTTGTGCAATTGCTATCATGCACTTGTGAGCACCTCATGATTTCTGGCAGCAGTGCAGCTTTGCTACCGCCTTCGTGGTACCAAATCCCCCTTTTGAGAGAGTCGGGCTTACACACTACTTTGTCTGTCTAGATATGACGGCACATTAATTCCGAAATAACAAGTGTATATCATCAATTAGATAAGGACCTTTGGAGCGGATCATCACACTAAACACATTGACACTCTGATGCATCACATTTATTTGGTGAGAAAGATTAAAGATATCCTTACAATTATAGCTTACAATAAAGTATTATTTTACTAATAATGTGTGTAACATGTAACATTGCGGTGAGAATGTGAATTTTTCGATTGTTCCTGTTGTCATGGTGATTACCACGTTTAGTTGATTGATAAAGCTGGTCGGTTGATATAAATGATATAAATGAAAAGATATAAATGAAAAGAAAAGAAAGAAAAGAAAAGAAAAGAAAAGAAAAGAAAAGAAAAGAAAAGAAAAGAAAAGAAAAGAAAAGAAAAGAAAAGAAAGAAAAGAAAGAAAAAAAGAAAAGAAAAGAAAAGAAAAGAAAAGAAAAGAAAAGAAAAGAAAAGAAAAGAAAAGAAAAGAAAAGAAAAGAAAAGAAAAGAAAAGAAAAGAAAAGAAAAGAAAAGAAAAGAAAAGAAAAAGAAAACGAAAACAGAAGAAAAGAGCATACAAAACTGTCAGCAAATTCGGTTGATTCATAATGCAACGCGCCTCCAGCGCGCTGGATGTCTCTAGCAACCGCTGCAGCGGTTGCTAGAGACATCCAAAGCCCTCGTTGTACGATTACTACACAGGAACGTCTGTCAAATACCAATGATGTTACATGAAAATACACAATAAAACATTGATTCACAATTATAGTAGGTTTATTTTCAATCTATTGATCACACGGAATGCTTTGTGAAATTGTTTTCAATATTGATATTATCAAACTCTTGTGAAAATCCAATGGTGTGAAAATTCAAGAACGGCAAATCTTGGACTGGCAAAAGCAACCGGTGGCGGCTCATCGTATTGTGAATTATTCAGAATTAATACAGATGTGCCTGACATTTACAGTTTTCTTATTCATCCCATGCAAAAGTTTAGTAAGAATGATTTCTATCACAAAGAAGGCGTATATTAAAATTACACCAAAATGAATAAATATAAAAAAACGACCTAGATCTCATGACACATAACATATTCATGTATTCTATAAATAACGGAATACATTCTTTGAGGTGTTTTAGATGTCTGGTTTCATGTTCAGTAAATCATATGGGTTACACTCTATTTCATTTCGTCGCATATACGATCAGGTTTGGTCCCAAATGTCATTTACATATTTAGTTTTCGTTAATAGTAGTCATTTATAAACCTATATTAACGAGCTTAATGTTTAACCCTTGCCTACTTCCTAGCTTAAGCAGACATACTACTTCATCACTTATTATCTTACCAAGTAATGCATCTTCATGTATAAAGACGATGATGAAATGGAAAGACAATAAATCTTGTCTTCTGTGATAAGGTGTAAATCCATTGGCCTAATTTTGAAAAAGAGGTCATAAATGAAGCAAAATGTCGGTACACAGGCCGAAATATATGTGATGATATATTTATCTTTGCTTGTGCTTACTGCATGCGCTCTATATTGCTGCACGCGTATCTTAATATATTTCTTTGAACTTTCGATCTAGACCCCGAGGTATTTGAAAAGAAACACGCATAATTAAAAAGTAACAAACTGGTACGTTCACTTTGGATATCTTCCTTTTCAATTTCAGTAGTAGATGGGTCTTTTGGGACGTTATGAATATTCATGAGCGCATGAACTCATGAATACTAATGAGTTGGGTGTGGTAATTATTCAGGAGGTCATGAATATTAACGAGGACTTTTGATATAATGTTTCGTGTTATATTTAATCGTGAAAAATATATGTTCGTACAATCTTTTTAAAGACTGCACGAACATATAAATCGTGTAAAATATTTGTTTGTGTAGTCTTTAATATTTCTTTCGTATTTGACAACATTTAATTGATAATTCGATGCATTGCTTAACCGGTGTTTGAGTAACGTTATAATTATACACAACCGCGCATAACCTACTTTAAATATACGATCGAGTCATGTAATGTTACAACATTCCACAGGTCACATGCATTCAGAAAATATATAGTTTAAACTACCTATGACTAATAATTCTGGAGTTATTGACAAAAAGGTCAAAGGTTGGGATTTGGGCTCCATAGAGAACAAAAACAACAGTTATTTAATGTTGATGAAAATTGTCTCAAAATGTTTGTCTTATTGTAATAATTCAGACACGAAATAGGTTACATTACCTACAATCGCGATGTTTCGTTACCATGTTAACACGACAAAAGGATTTAGACTACTGCCCGTTGAGTCCAATTGATGTTGACATATTTTTCATATTTATGAAACTCGGATGAATTTTCTGTGCCAATAGCTCCAGAGCTGTATACATATAGCTGTTGTGCATTTACAATTGATTGAGAGTGGTCCTTCTTAAGAACCTCTTAACTTCTTAAGTTTAAAAGCCATTCAAGAGTGTCTCTTATACATGGATTACAGAAGAAAAGGTTACAAGGCTGAATTTGTCTGGTCGTAATGGTCAAATTAAAAACAAATCAAAGTGGCTTCAGCTGCAACAACCCGATTCGTTTTGGTTACCTGCAGCCGGAGCTTGTTTTGTTAACAAGATTGACTTTGTTTGGTTAACTTTATTGTATCAAGTTGTAATTACTCCATTCAATTAGAGCTTATTTGGTTAACTTATTTATTCAAGTTGTAATAATTCAATGCAATTAAAATTAATTAAGTAAGCTCAACAAATCCTGAAATACAATTTGTAATCTGCAACTATTCAAAAACATTCAGTGAATAAATACTTTTGCAGAAAATATTGCTGATCTCTACAGCCGGCGTTTCGCAATTATTGATTTTCAAAATTATCCCATACTCTTACAATTATATATTTATATGTGCTTTTTATATAATATTAATAAATTGCAATTATGAAAACTACAAACTTTTAAAGTGAAAATATATTTACCATCGAAAATATATCATACTTAAATTCTATAGAATCTATAATATCCAACCGAGAAGTGCCCATTTATTTTCTAAATTGTTGTATAGCGCCCAAATACCCCCGCAAATATCTTATACACGATTTTATTGATTCATTTTGGGCTTACCAAAAGTCAGAAGTCGTCAAAAAGGGCAACATCCTCACCATTACCAAACTGCTTTATAAATTATCCTCGCTTGACCAAACACGCATAGTACGTTGATCGAAAGACCTAGCAGAGACCGCGTGGCTTGTCTTAACAATGCAAAAGAGACGTACATCTTGCCTACTAACACTAGCCCATTTACAAAAACCTATTGAACAGTTACGTAGTCATTCGATAGTGCGGACACTCTTCACTCGCAAACCACCAAAATTCGTGCTATTTTGGCGTTGGAAAAGAAATCTCGTGAATAGAGTGCCCTCTCAACAATGATCTACTATCTGCCTACATGTTTACACTCTAGAAATGCCAACTAAAATCATCCAACAACTTCATTTTAAGAATTATTTCAGTATAGAAATCAATAGGAACAGAAAGAGTATGGTCTACACATTCCAGGAAATGATGTTTCATTTGTTTCTTCCACCATTCTATATTTCCCTAAAATTATCACATTTTTTCTCCAAAATCATATGTAAATGATTCTCCACGCTACGCAGAAATTATGTGCGATAAATCATACAAATTTTACATAACTTTAGACAGTATTGGAATATCGTGATGATTTTTAGGCATTTTGAAGGGCAACATAAGTATATTAAGAAATCAAATATCGCGCCCTCGTCGCAACCTCCATGTAATCGAATGTCGTAAAAGTAACAATAGAGGGTATTCATTACTTTATCATTTATGTGGTTGCTCATGTATACAATTCCTCCACATAGGCTGTTTAGCTTAATCGGGAAGTGACCTCTTGAAATGATATCACACTGATTATACTGATCTTTATGTTATTACAGCGAGGCCCACATACAATGTTCAACACAAAGTGAACGATGTTATAACTTGGAGAGCTAACAAACCATCACCGCCAAATTCGACTGACGTGTGTACAACGTGGGATGCTATGAGGAAATTGAACACTCGTTTTCTGATCATGCATGTGTGTTTATGGTTCGGATTAGACTGCGGAACTCAGTCCTCAATGATAGTCAGTCACTTATCTTTTGGTCGTTATATGACTATCATTTGAGGACTGAGTTCTTACCATACATCTTCCGAGGTGCAGTTTCAGACAATAGCTTGGGATTATTGGGACAGAGGTTATCTATTGAATCCTTTCATGACCACTGAAGCATAGTCAAGTCTGCCAAGGACACTCGGCACGAATTGAAAGACCATGCCACTCTCGACAAAAGAATGCATGCATGTCAAAGGTCATACGACACCAATTTGGTGTTTGTTATGCTCCTCGAAATATGTACCTTAAGGTCTGTGTCTGGGTTCGGATAGCGGTTACGCTTGGGGTTTATTGAATACACTCTATATAAAATCATCAATATGTCGTTTCCAGTTCCTGGCTGAACTATTGGGTTCAGCTATTAATGTTTTTAATAATTCTTTTACCCCATAGCATTAAAAAAACTAGTATTTTGATAATTAAAATAGCAGGATGCGGTATGCAACTGATTGGGGTGGTCACGGGTCGTTAAAACCACTAACCGCGAAATGAGGATATCGAACTAGTTTGCCCCGCAGGGCTTCAAAGAACCACAAACCGCGAAATATGGATATCCAACTAGTTTGCCCCGCAGGGCTACAAAGAACCGCTAACCGCGAAATATGGATACCCAACCAGTTTGCCCCGCAGGGCTACAAAGAACCGCTAACCGCGAAATATGGATATCCAACTAGTTTGCCCCGCAGGGCTACAAAAAACCGCTAAACGCGAGATATGGATATCCAACTAGTTTGCCCTCGGAGCTTCAAAACCACTCACCGCGAAATATGGATATCCAACTAGTTTGCCCCGCAGGGCTACAAAGAACCATTAACCGCGAAATATGGATATCCAACTAGTTCGCCTCACATGGCTACAAAGAACCACTTACTGCGCAATATTTTTTACCTCAAAAAGAATTAATATCTACCAAAAACGTTTCAAAACGTAAAAAGTGACCAAAGTTTAAAAATCTTTCCTGTGTGGCTTTTCACCCTTTTTAAACTTGGTCCCATTTATGAAAGTTTCTAAAGACCCAAACGAAGTCATCTATAGGCTACTTGTTGATTTTCTTAGTTGTCAGTGTTTATTTTGTAGAGCAAATGAATTAATGTTCGTGCGTAATTGACGTTTTTCCGTATATAATGTATTTTGATTTAAGAAAAAGTAGCAAATACTCACTTTGTTAAATTCTTCATCGTCATGTGCGATTCTGCGCCTTATGTACAGATGTAGGGCCTATATAGCAGGTTGACACACAGTCAATTTGCTAACTATATACATGTATAATACTCTACTACTCTTTATGAACACGCAATGTAATAAAACATAAACCTTGAAATGTTTTTGATAATACATAGCCTACGTCATATTGTACCGCTTTCGAACAGTCTTAAACCTATATAAGAGCACATTGTTGCATGTCAAAATTAGGACTAATTCTTCATGTTATTACTACTTTACTAAATGGGACCAAGTTTAAAAAAGGGTGAAAAGCCACACAGGAAAGATTTTTTAAACTTTGGTCACTTTTTACGTTTTGAAACGTTTTTGGTAGATAGTATCTACATGGATTATAATGCCATGAGTTACTTGATCGTGGACTAACAGTATGTTGTAGCTTGCTGTGCAAGAATATACGACTATGCTTATTGGCTAGAATCCAGAATCTGATCACAAGCGACTTCCAGAGCGATTAACCTAGTTTTGCGTTAGATTTATTCTGTATTTGTAATTCTATCCATGGACATCCCGTGGAATATTCTAATGTATTCAAATCACCGACCACCTCATGAAATACAATCACTTCTTCAATATTGCTTATCAAAATATCCACTTATCAATATGCTTATGGACTTTTTCTCTTGAAAACCGTTTACACGCACGTAAGTTAAATATTAGACCTTAAAAATGATTCGAGCTTGTTTTACCCCACAAGAAATTGAATAATATTTACATGGATTATATTGCTGCCTCCGCAAATGCCATGAGTTACTTGATCGTGGACTAACAGTATGTTGCCGCTTGCTGTGCAAGAATATACCACTATGCTTATTGGCTAGAATCCAGAATCTGATTGCCAGCGACTTCCAGAGCGATTAACCTAGTTTTGCGTTAGATTTATTCTGTATTTGTAATTCTATCCACTGACATCCCTTGGAATATTCTAATGTATTTAAATTGCCGATCACCTCATGAAATACAATCACTTCTTCAATACAATAATTGCTTATCAAAATATCGACATCAATATGCTTATGGAGTTTTCTCTTGAAAACCCTTTATACGCATATAGGTTAAATCTTTGATCTTAAAAACGATTCGAGTTTGTTAAACCAGTAGTGGTTGATATAAATGATATAAACATGATAAATGACGGTTCTAGTTGCATTTCTTGTTTTAAGTTTTAGTCAAATTGTTAATATAAATAATGAAAAGAAAAGAAAAGAAAAGAAAAGAAAAGAAAAGAAAAGAAAAGAAAAGAAAAGAAAAGAAAAAAGAAAAGAAAAGAAAAGAAAAGAAAAGAAAAGAAAAGAAAAGAAAAGAAAAGAAAAGAAAAGAAAAGAAAAGAAAAGAAAAGAAAAGAAAAGAAAAGAAAAACACAGAAGAAAAGAGCATACAAAACAGTGCCAGCAAATTCGGTTGATTCATAATGCAACGCGCCTCCAGCGGTGAGACATCCAAAGCCCTCGTTTTAGGATTACTACACAGGAATGTCATTGTGTGTTTAAATGCAAATGATGTTACATGCAAATACACAATAAAACATGGATTTACAATTATAGTAGGGCCATTTTCTATTTATTGATCACACGGAATCCTTCGTGAACATTGATATTGTCACACTCTTGTGAAAATCCAATGATGTAAAAATCCAATGATTGCAAGAACGGCAAATCTTGGACTGGCAGACTGGCAAGAGCAATCGCTGGCGGCTCATCGTATTGTGAATTATTTAGAATTAATACAGATGTGCCTAGCATTTACAGTGCATTTTCTTATTCATCTCATTCAAAGGTTTAGTAAGAATGACAAAGAAGGCTTTTATTAAAGTTAAACCTAAATGAATGTAAAATAAAAACACGACCTAGATCATTCTCATGACACATATTGATGTATTCTATGAATAACGGAATACATTCATCTTTGAGGTGTTTTAGATGTCTGGTTTCATGTTCAGTAAATCATACGGGTTACACTCTATTTCATTTCGTCGCATTAAAACAAAATCGTATATATGATCAGATTTGGTCCCAAATGTCATTTAGATGATTAGTTTTCGTTAATAGTAGTCATTTATAAACCTATATTAATGAGCTTAATGTTTAACCCTTGCCTAGTTCCTAGCTTAAGCTGATATATTACTTCATCACTTATTATCTTACCAAGTAATGCATCTTTATGTATAAAGACGATGATGAAATGGAAAGATAATAAATCTTGTCTTCTGTGTTAAGGTGTAAATCCAGTGGCCTAATTTTGAAAAAGAGGTCATAAATGAAGCAAAATGTCGGTACACAGGCCGAAATATATGTGATGATATATTTATCTTTACTTATGCTTGTGTTTACTGCATGCCCTCTATATTGCTGCACGCGTATCTTAATATATTTCTTTAACTTTCCATCTAGAACCCGAGGTATTTGAAAAGAAACACGCATAATTAAAGAGTAACAAACTGGTACGATCACTTTGGAAATCTTCCTTTTCAATTTCAGTAGTAGATGGACCTTTTGGGACGTTATGAATATTCATGAGCTCATGAACTCATGAATACTAATGAGTTGGGTGTGGTAATTATTCAGGAGGTCATGAATATTAACGAGGACTTTTGATATAATGTTTCGTGTTATATTTAATCGTTTAAAATATTTGTTTGTGCAGTCTTTAATATTTCTTTCGTATTTGACAACATTTAATTGATAATTCGATGCTTAGTCGGTGTTTGAGTAACGTTCTAATTATACACCACCGCGCATATCCTACGATCGAGTCACGTAATGTTACAACATTCCTCAGGTCACATGGATTCAGAAAATATATAGTTTAAACTACCTATAATATAGTAGCTAAATGCACAGCTGAAAGAGTGCTCAATACCTAGGTAGAGCAAAAATACATAAATTTAACACATTTCCATGATATGGGTTGGTACCCTGGGTTTCACGTCCGTTTCCTACGGGCGATCATCAACAAACTGATTATTTCTTTTTACACGGCTTGTTACCTTTCTCCTATGACGACAAGTCGATATGAGTTCAGATTTCTTATTTAAAGTGTTTTGATTATTGATGATTTCGATTTTCTCCTCTAAGCAAAGGTTGCATAACCCCGATTGACGCATCGATGTATTTGACCTTTTTACTATGTCCCATCGAATTTCAAAGTCCCTTTCCTCTTTCTTTAATTTCCATACAAACTTGGAAAGTTCTGTTTCAGTTGAGTATTTTTCGTGCCGGAATGATTTTGTATGATTATGGTAACGTGTTTTAAATGGGCCACCAGATAGGCCTACATATACATTTTTTGTGTCATCTGATGACACCGTAGCTTTGTATATTATGGAACTGACGAGGCAATTCCCACGAAGTGGACATGACCCTTTGACCCTACAATTGCACATTTTTGGGGCGTGGTTTCCTGTTTTTCATTCCTGATTACTCTGGTGTTGTGCGCTTTGATTTTGCTTTGCATGTTGGGCATGCAAGAGTAACTCATTTTTACTGTACTTCTGTTAAAGATCTTGTTAAGGGCATTAAACTACCTATGACTAATAATTCTGGAGTTATTGACGAAAAGGTCAAAGGTTGGGATTTGGGTTCCATAGAGAACAAAAACAACAGTTATTTAATGTTGATGAAAATTGTCTCAACATGTTTGTATTATTATAATAATTCAGACACGAAATAGGTTACATTACCTACGATCGCGATGTTTCGTTACCATGTTAACACGACAAAAGGATTTAGGCTACTGCCCGTTGAGTTCAATTGATGTTGACATATTTTTCATATTTGACGTAAATTAATGTAATAAAACCACATGCAAGTTTTAAGGTTCAAAAACCATTTCTTCAATAGATCCCAGACGAGACAAAAAGACATTTCACAAAATAATATTTTCAAAACCTGTTTTATTCCAAGACTGTTCTTGCGGATGATAACTTGATTGTTAGTTATATCAAAATAAAAATACATTAACTCAAAATATATACATATGTCACATGAAAGAGGTTTGCTGTAATAAGAGCAATGACTCCTATACTTGTACTTGTCAAATTAGTTTTATTCTGAGTAAGAATATTCTGAGGTATAAAAACATTGCCGCTTATATATCTGCTGGATCACATCTGTATGATTTGATATAATAATATATCCAAACACACGATGTAAATTAATGGATTGAACAAAATTTGATTTTCATGCCCAAACTGGATCAGCAGAGACATTCGACAGAACCTAAAGTAAATATTTTCTGTGGATATAAGGATAAATTATTATTTTGTTAAATAAACAAGCCCAATTGACTTAATTTGCCTTGTCAAATATATTTGAACTTAAAATCTACTCTAATCAATGAAGTATTAAAGCAAATGAACATAATAATGCGTTATATGTGAGCATATTATCAGCCCAATATACATCAAAATCGAAACCTTTTTTTAGTCGCGCAAATCTGAGAAAAAATATGGGAATGTCATCAGAGGACCCACAACTTCGCTTCTTACTTTCTTTTCCTAAAGATATGACTTGGAGGTGATGATACTTGATTATTTATTGCATATCGTATTATTGGAATGAATATATGGGCCATGCATTTCCTGCAGCTATAGAAGAGATTATGATCTAGATAGATCGGCCAATTTCTGTTATTTTCTTTTAAGTATGACACACTATTCCTTTATATACACTTTTGATTCGCAGTTAAGATTCAGAGATATTAAAGAATGAAAGCTGACACATTTTTATACTCCAAGTCATGTTGTTAAATTCATATGCCCTACAAGAATTTGAATAATTACTTCAACTATATTGCTGCTTCCGTACACGCCATGAGTTACTTGATCACGGACTAAAAGTATGTTGTAGCTTGCTGTGATTGGTTAGAATCTGATCGCCAGCGACTTCCAGAGCGATTAACCTAGTTTTGCGTTAGATTTATTCTGTATTTGTAATTCTATCCACGGACATCCCATATAATATTCTAATGTATTCAAATTGCCGATCACCTCATGAAATACAATCACTTCTTCAATACAATAATTACTTATCAAAATATCAACTTATCAATATGGAGGTTTCTCTTGAAAACCGTTTATACGCATATAGGTTAAATATTTGACCTCAAAAATGATTTGAGCTTGTTCTCTAACCTTAACCAGTAGTGGATGGCTACAAGAATTTGAATAAAATCTAATTAGATGATATTGTTACCTCCGCACATGCCATGAGTTACTTACTCGTGGACTGACAGTATGTTGTAGCTTGCTGTGCAACAGTGCAAGAATATACGACCATGCTCATTGGCTAGAATCCAGAATCTGATCGCCAGAGCGATTAACCTAGTTTTGCGGCAGATTTATTCTGTATTTGTAATTCTATCCAAGGACAATCGGAAATCCTATGGAATATTTTAATTTATTGAAATTTCCGATCACCTCATGAAATATAATCACTTCTTCAATACAATAATTGCTTGTCAAAATATCGACTTATCAATATTGCTTATTGAGTTGTCACGCATATAGGTTAAATCTTTGACCTCAAAAATAATTCGAGCAGTAACGGATGAGAATCGATTTATAATTATTTATCATTTAATGTCGGTCACCTACCTTTGCACGGTATTTTTTGTGGGGACTGAGAGCACATCAAACACACCATATTGCATTCGGAATAAGAAGAATGTCCTTCTGATATCAAATAATTTTGATTTTTGTTTCTTTGTTTAGTTGGCTGGCTGGCTGTCCCCAGGCGGAAGCAAATTCATTAATCCACTGTGCAGCTCCAACGCAATAACCAATAAACATCAAACTTGGAATGGTGATAGGATATGGTAGCCTGATGTGCTGTATAGTTTTGTGTTTTGTTATTTGCATATTTATGAATATTAACGAGCTTATTTGCATATTTGCTTGCATTTTTGTTAATTATGTCTGCAGCTTAAACGTAAAAACCAATCAACTTCAAACTTGGTTTGGTGATTGGATATGATGGCCTGATGTGATGTATAGTTTTGTGTCGTTGTTATTTGCATTTTGTGAATACTTACTCTGCAGTTAAAACGCAATAACCGATCAACATCTAACATGGTATTGGGATAGTATATGGTGGCCTGATGTGCTGTACAGGGTGTAACAAAATATAAAGTACGGTTTGAAAAATGCCACTATTAAAAAGGATGAGGTATTTGGTCAAAATGATAAATTGCACAGCTAAATCAACATGTTGTCCTCCCATAACTATAAAATCACTGGCGTATAACCGTAAATAAGGAATCAGTGGCTATTTGAGCGAGCCGAGTAACAATGCAGTTGCAAAAATTCAATTAAAATCAGAAATGAAAATCACATTTTTAACCACTTTCTTTTGAAGTAATTGACAGTCTTAGTCTTCCATGTGGCCACCAGGGCGTGGCCACCATTCACTGGCAGGTAGATATCAGCTTTCCTCAACATGGAATTCACATAACGTGTTATGAGAGACGCCCTGCCTGCGGGATGTCAACTTATGCAAGTTTGTGTCTCTAGAGTGCATCAAGTTCTGCAGGAGGACTTGTGAAAACCTTTGATTTCAGATAGCCCCACTATCACATTGATAGTGCATCAAGTTCTGCAGGAGGACTTGTGAAAACCTTTGATTTCAGATAGCCCCACTATCACATTGATAGTGCATCAAGTTCTGCAGGAGGACTTGTGAAAACCTTTGATTTCAGATAGCCCCACTATCACATTGGAAGCGGCGTCCAGACAGCATTGTTCAGATAACGATAGAAGGAGAAGTAGAAGGAAAAGCCAGGCCAGGTCGAAGGAAAACAGGATGGATTGATAACATCAGAATGTGGACTAATGGTGGAATGGCCGTGGCAAGAGAGAAAGCACGCAAGAGGATGCCGACGGTTCTATGAGGACTATGGCAACGCAGCAGCAGCAGCAGCCCCACAAGAAGAAATCCAGAGGTGTAAGATTAGGAGATCTTAAGGGCCATTCCACTTGGTGCGTCAAAGCAATCACACGATTGCCAAGCAATTCTGCACGGCGTTCTGTCAATTACTGTAAGTGGTGAAACTGTGATTTCCATGTTATTTAGATTGAACTCGAGCAACTGCAGTTTTACACCGCTCACAAAAATAGCCACTGTGTCCTTATTAATGGTCACACGCCACTGATTTTACAGTTTTGGGAGGACAAGATGTTGTTTCAGCTATCAATTAAATTTTTTTGACCAAAAACCCCATACGTAAAAATTTAGAGGCATTTTACAAACTGTGCACTTTATTTTGATACACCCTGTATAGTTTTGTGTCATGTTATTTGCATATTTATGAATATTAATGTGCTTATTTGCATATTACATATTATCTATTATTGAATTAAGTAGAGTAGCAATTTTTGAGGATGAGTCCCAATAAGTGCATGAACAAAAGAATTACGTACATGTTATAGAAAAAAGATCTAATACTCGGATGGCGAATAATGTTAGAAAAACGGTGAAACCTGTATGGTGTTTTAAACTGTATCGTAAAGAATAATTACCAAGCTTTATAAGCTTAATTAACTTATATAATTATGCTTCACGTGTTCGTACATTTGACCAAATATTCCAAAGTAATTTGTTGAGTGGTTGATAATTTAAAAATTACGTCAATTCTGATATTATATTGTAACAGCAATATATATATATTATATATATAGACTTAATTCATTAGCTTTCAATAATCAATGCATGATTGGCAATTTAGTAATATCAAATAAATTGACTTTCATATTTAGTAATTGAAGAGGCTGATCTAGTATCAAATACTTGATACAATATTTCAACTGGTGCAGTTAATTATAATATAAAGATACACCCGAAAAATCTAACAGAAAGTGTAACATGCTGGTAGGAATACATGAATATAACAGTATGTAAATTGCGCAAATCTCTATTGATTTAACAAATCTTGAAGCTTAGTCAACAAGATAGAGGCGGTTGAAATGTTAATTAGTGAGTGCAGCAAGTTATGATAGGAATTAATCTATTGGAATAAATTGATCAGTGTTCTCAGTCATCCTATTTTTAGTGTAAGTTTTAACTGATTAAGTAAAAACAGAATACTCACGTGAAATTTTCGTTCTCATCTGAGCTTCACTTCTTCTGCACTGATGGGTTGCTGGTACTTGACGTTTTCTCAGCCATCCAGTGCACTCAGAACGGTGGTCACCAGCTTCTTTTGTTATGCATAGTCGCGCTAAATGTCGATCGAAACATGTTGAATTCAGCACAATTCAGAGATACACCGTTTTGCTATGAAATTCATTTTCCTTCAGTAATGTCAGTTACAAACATTGTGCTTGGATATACATTTAAAAAAATCCTGGTGTTAAAATTAGGCATGAAATTAGGTCTTTTGGTTTAATTTGTTTTTTATAGGCCTTAACTACCCCCGCGAGCTTTTTTTTGGAATTCATGTTTTAGCGTTTCAAACTAATATAATTCGCTAAAGAAAGATATTTGCCACCTCTGTAAGGCACATCGTGTGGGTCTATACCGTATATTATAGTTTTGTCAGAATATCCGTTTTGATTTCACCTTTTTCCACTTGCGACTGCCAAAATGTCCAACCAGTACTTCATTTCTAATATAACCAGGCGAAATAATCGATATTTCTATTGTGGTTTGCACAATCATCCATCCATGGGTACATTCGCGAGTTGATTTGACAAAATTGGTAGTCAGAATTGAAAAATGGTGCAATCAAAGCCGAAATTCTGACAAAACTATGACATATAGCTTTATATGATGTGCTTTAGAAAATTGGGAAATATCTTTCGTTAGCGAATTATGTTACTTTGAAAAGCAAAAACGCTGACCCCAGAAAAAGTTCGCGGGGCGAAACGAAGTCTGTGAAAATCGAAAATCTTACACTAGAAGCCTAAATTTTAAAATTAAGGTTTGAAAAAAAAAATACAGTTACCAAGCATCATAGTTTTCCTCTGACATTTTACTGAAGAAATGAAAATTATTGCGTTTCATTTGATCGAGAAAATTAAATTAATTATGAAGTGAAAAGGTGTAATTAAAATTTTGCTTATTTCAACACCGAATTCGATCGTTTCAAGCGCCTACTTAAGTGACTGAGTGGGTCTTGTTTAACAATAGGCATTGACTGACTATCGTTCTACCTGAGTGTAGTATAGCAAGAAATTTAGAATTAAAACAAAATGCTGGGCTTACTATTTTAAGCAATGCTACGTTTAGTTTGTACCAGACCTCGTCAGGCAACTGACACGCTGGATTGGTCATGTATTTCAAGTCCAGTATTTTGATTTATATCCAAATTTCAAATCTATTGGAATCTTACATGCCTTATAAATTAAATTATAGAAACATACAGTCATTTGCTTAAGCTTGGAATTTATATTTTTTACCTTTAATATAATCTTTCAAATATTATCCTTCGTGTACCAGTACAGTCAAATTATTGGAGTGTCGGGTATAAGGTAATCATCATTGGTCAAATTATTATATATTACCGAAATTGATCAATATTAACCCACATGATGTAGATTTCTATTGTAAAATGTTGAAAGTTTATACAAAAATTTTATTAGTAAAGCAGACAAGCTTTTCAGGTAAAATAATGTCAACACATTTTCACGTAAAGAAAAAGAAAAAAGAAAGTTTATACTAGAATTGCTGCTGCTAATCGGGCACACCGTTTGACATCCACCTCTACTGATGACAAAATGGAGGATTTTGTTTTTCGCGATAAGTGCCACAGTCGTTGTATCGGTCGATCCGTCATGATAAGGCAACAGGCGGGACTAATGTAAAGCTACGAAGAATACTATTGATGAATAATTCATTAGTAGAACACCATCGCTATCACCTTCCGAGCTATATCAGTCATAGCCTCTTTCTTTCCTTTGACTTATGTGTGTTGCAGAAGCCTCTGCTTCCTACTTCTATTGGAGAGTAGTACGTAAACACCCGCTGCTCTTGTAGCCAGCCACTAAATCTTGGTATTTGCAATTGTTCCCAGCGTATGCATTTGAAAGATTTTTCTAGCTCTAAAATGATTACAGTCTGTGGTCTTGTAGAGAAGGTGGGGATATCTGGTCCCTTGGCAGTCTCAGTAATATGACCATGAGCTAAATGGTTATAACTTGTTACTACTATGTGATTTGGGTGCATTTGGGTATTAGATCCCAGACTGAAGTAAATAACCTCACTTTTCACAAACTAATACTTTCAAACCTGTTTTATTACAGAACTGTTCTTGCTGATCGATGATATATCTTAATTGTTATTAATATCAAAACGTAAATACATTAATAACAAAATCTATACAGATATTACATGAGAAAAGGTAGTTGTAATCAGAACAATGACTCTCGTACTTTTAAATCTTTTGACAAATTAGCTTTATTTTGAGTAAAGACATTCTGAGTTATGAAAACATTGCCGCTAACATTTTGCTGCAGGGTGCCCTTATTGTGTGCATTATGATAACCCGACGTGTGTTTTTATGATCCTAAACTGAACTTGAATCTTTTGTAATTCATACACATCAATTTATCATTTGTAGCTATAAAGTTACCATAATCTCCAAACATTGCCTGGATCAGACGAGACATTAGACAGAATATAGAGTAAGTTTCTGTGGATATACCGATATATTAAATTTCATAAAATAAACAATTTGAACCGAAATCATATGGTTTTTCAAATATATTTTAACTTTTTCTCTAATGCATATCAATAACATATCATTACAGTTTTAGCGCCATATGGATCACATTCAAATTACCCTTTCGCTAGCCGCGCAAACCCGAAAAAACCCAATATATATGTGGTATGGGAATGTCGACAGATGTCAATAGAAAAAAGTGACATAAGTATAAGAGATTGAAAGAGCAATCAGTGGGTAGAATTTATAGATGGTCGAACCCGGGACCTTAGTAGCAGTTGGACGTGTTTTTAATTACTGTCTATGCAGAAAGAGTGGGAGAAAGGTTAGATAACTTCATTAAATGAAATATGATATCTGTGCATTAATATAGCACTATACTTCTCTTATTGGTTTTGGCAATGTGGATATTTGATTATTTGACACATAATATTAACATATATATCGTGTTATTAAAATAAATATACGATTCGTACGTTTTCTTCAGCTATAAAAGAGGTTCAGATGCTAGATAGGTCGGAGGTAATCTGTTGTTTGTCGACTTGCACGGCCACTTAATTATGCCAAAATTATGTCTTTATATACAAAGCTATCTTTTAAGAATGAATGCTAGATGGATCGGAGGTAATCTGTTATTTTCTCGGCTTGCACGCCCACTTAATTATGCCAAAATTATGTCTTTATAATTATACGGAGCTATCTTTTAAGAATGAAACACTGTCCTTTTATAAACACTTGGGATTCGCAACAGTTAGAGAATGAAACATGACACAGTTTTATAACCCAATTCATGTTTCATATTCAAATACTTAAATTATATGACTGTCCCAGCACAAGTTTTGATCACCGACCAATCAAAGAATCTATACACTGCAAAAACTTCAAGCTGGTGTTGAAGCTTCTGGTGTTAATTTACAGTGTTAGATTGTTAGATTAACACCACGTGGTGTCAATACAAAATCTTAAATGTGCATTACATGGACTTTTTTTTGTAGATCTAAGTGATCTATTATTTGGGTGGAAACCAACAGAAGCAACAGAAACAATTCACGTTCATTGATTAAGATGTTAACAATGATTAGAGATGATAATTTCAACACCCGTACCAGTGTCACTTCTACACCAAAGAGTGTGGACTTCTCAGAACACCGCCGCAGTGTTAAATATGTTCAATCAACATCCAGTGGTGTTAAATTTACACCACAGTGCTGTTGAATATAGAAAATTCAGGCGGTGCTGAATAGGAAATTAACACCGGTCGGAAAAAGGATCAAAATAACACTTCGTAGTGTCAAAATAACACCTGTGTTTCATTAACACCGAAAAGTGTGGACCTCTCAGACACCACCTCGGTGTTAAAATTAACACCCTCGATGTTGCTTTTAACACCGACGTTTTTGCAGTTTAGCTTCTTCTCACCAGCGACTCCCGGACCGATTAACCTAATTTTGCGTTAGATTGGTTTCATACTCGTAACTGTATCCAATAGAATATTCTAATGTATTTTAATTGCCAACCACCTCATGAAGTACACCACTCCTGCTACACAATATAATTACTTATCAAAATATCGACATTTCAAAATGCTCAGGGATTTGTTCATGTAAAACTTGTACACGCATATTGGTTGCATCTGTGACTTCAAACATGATAGCTCTGTTTCCTAACAAGGAATAAATTGTATTTAAAAGGAGATTTTATGATTCTATATATCATCCAAAGGGCGTGGTTTAACTGATATCAACGAAGGGAACTTATTGATTCGGACATTGAATTTACTAGTTATTGTAGTTTGTGGATTCATATCAGCTCAAATAATGCATGCAAATAATTTCTGTGATTGTGTGCCTAATTTGGTTAGTAATTTATGATGCCAAAATTGTTACTTTGATATCAACTTACAAGAAATAATAAATGCAACACGTACACCGTGTGAGTCATCCTTGTACATTATGGGAATTCTCTGTTTGCACGTCCCTAATTTTGTTAGCAATAATATTAATCCTATTACCATGAAAAAGGAGGATCCATTATAGTCTCATTATTTGGAGCCCCTCACAATTGCACTCACTGTAGAGACATGTTATATTCAGATTTACCATAATTGTCACAATTGCACACACCATTGAGAATTTCCATGGAACCTAGAATTGCTATAATTGCCGCAATTGATCCCACTGCAGGGGCTTCTCCGGGGGCTTCTATATTTCTGAATTGAAACAATTGTCATAATTGCGCACATTGTAGAGAACATTGTAACCTAGAATTGCCATAATTGCAGCAATTGCTCCCACTGAAGAGACTTGTTATATTTCTAAATTGCCATAATTGTCGCAATTGCTCCCACTGACGAGGCTTGTTATATTTCATGTTTGATTCGAGCAAAACGAAAGAACAGTTTAAGAGGACACAGTTCTTACAGTGACACCCTATAATACAATCTAAGACAAAAATTAAAGTGCTTTTAATTTAGTTTTCGTTGACTGAAATCGTTTTTCTAACAAGATTTCTTTTTTCGGTTAACTTCATTGTATCAAGTTGTAATTACTCAATGCAGTTTTTACTTTTTTAACATGTTTAATATCATAATATTATCTTGAAATATACTTCAAATATACTTGAAATATTCGTGATATATACTTGATATAGATGCAATTACACTTACAATTACTGTTTTTATAGTATACCAAATTCAATATTTCAGTTCAGCGTACTCAAATCTGTACCACTAATTAGACTTACTTGTGTGAGTTTTGACAACCTAATTTTGCCAGTTATTTATTTACATGGCTTAGCATCTGAATTAAATTTACGTTATTGTTGCCTTAATTGAATAGATTACTCGCAATACGATAATTTAACCAAACAATCATTGTTTGGTTAACTTATTATTGTATGAGAAATTACGACTTGATACAACAATAATAAAAAAGAATTACGACTTGATCAAAATCATAACTTTGTGTATAAATAACTTCATAAGTGAAAATAGGTGGATAAAATATCATATTGATCAAGTTGATTTTGTAATTGATTAGAAATCCGTATGTAATATTGGTAATAGAAGACATACTTACGTGTCGACTGCTCAGAAGTGGGTAAGTGCAATAGCTACCATGTGAACTGGCCTCAAAAAGAAACTTATAATTTTTCAGATGGTCATATCTTAAAATGCTCTCCATAAAAATGAACAAAAATTGCAGACAGGATTACTTCAATACTCTACTCTAAACCAAACAGTTGTCCAACTGACACAACAGCAAAATGCACTGACATGCCCTCCCTGGACCACATTCACAGCGCAATAGATTTCTTTGGCTGGGTTCCAATAATTCTCCTGTGAATGTGATCCCGGAAGCTGTTCCGTGTCAGTGCGTTTTACTGTTGTGTCAGTTGGACAACTGCTTGGTTACTGCCATGTGTTTAGAGTAGATAGAGTATTGCCCTAAGACAAAAATTAAAGTGCTTTTAATTTAGTTTTCGTTGACTGAAATCGTTTTTCTAACAAGATTTCTTTTTTCGGTTAACTTCATTGTATCAAGTTGTAATTACTCAATGCAGTTTTTACTTTTTTAACATGTTTAATATCATAATATTATCTTGAAATATACTTCAAATATACTTGAAATATTCGTGATATATACTTGATATAGATGCAATTACACTTACAATTACTGTTTTTATAGTATACCAAATTCAATATTTCAGTTCAGCGTACTCAAATCTGTACCACTAATTAGACTTACTTGTGTGAGTTTTGACAACCTAATTTTGCCAGTTATTTATTTACATGGCTTAGCATCTGAATTAAATTTACGTTATTGTTGCCTTAATTGAATAGATTACTCGCAATACGATAATTTAACCAAACAATCATTGTTTGGTTAACTTATTATTGTATGAGAAATTACGACTTGATACAACAATAATAAAAAAGAATTACGACTTGATCAAAATCATAACTTTGTGTATAAATAACTTCATAAGTGAAAATAGGTGGATAAAATATCATATTGATCAAGTTGATTTTGTAATTGATTAGAAATCCGTATGTAATATTGGTAATAGAAGACATACTTACGTGTCGACTGCTCAGAAGTGGGTAAGTGCAATAGCTACCATGTGAACTGGCCTCAAAAAGAAACTTATAATTTTTCAGATGGTCATATCTTAAAATGCTCTCCATAAAAATGAACAAAAATTGCAGACAGGATTACTTCAATACTCTACTCTAAACCAAACAGTTGTCCAACTGACACAACAGCAAAATGCACTGACATGCCCTCCCTGGACCACATTCACAGCGCAATAGATTTCTTTGGCTGGGTTCCAATAATTCTCCTGTGAATGTGATCCCGGAAGCTGTTCCGTGTCAGTGCGTTTTACTGTTGTGTCAGTTGGACAACTGCTTGGTTACTGCCATGTGTTTAGAGTAGATAGAGTATTGAAATAATCCTGTGTGTATTTTTTGTTCATGTACAGGCGAATAATTGGAACCCAGCCAAAGAAATCTGTTGCGCTGTGAATGTGGTCCAGGAAGGTGTTGCATGTCAGTGCATTTTGCTGTTGTGTCAGTTGGACAACTGTTTGGTTACTGACCAGTGTTTAGAGTAGAGTATTGAAGTAATCCTGTCTGCAATTTTTGTTCATTTTTATGGAGAGGATTTTAAGATATAGCCTTGTGAAAAATTATAAGTTTCTTTTTGAGGCCAGTTTATAATAGCCGTCATATGTAAAATCTGCACAAAAAGTAACGCAGCTGTTTTAAATACGCCTATGGCTTCAGAACTTGTAATTGTTTTCACAATATATCAACATAGAACGAAGGATGTTTTATTTACGCACATTTTGATACCCCATTTGTCCCATGTCGTTCAATATTAACAACACATGCAGTTAGTGCCTTTAACAAAAAATACCCGAATTTGAAAGTTGTAATTTACAGCGATCAATGGTTATTACACAAGCATAATTTGTGGCACGTAAAACCCACCATTTATCTTCCGCGCTGACTTCAAATCAATAGAGACATTGCGATTTCCAAACGTAGACATATCGGACGTACGTTGATCTATTCAAAAGCGAGGTGCGAAATCGACGTAGATACATCGTTGAAAATGCACAAAATCTGTCCATTTCACAATATGTTAAAAACATTCAAAGATAATGAACATACGAATCATTATAACAAAGGTACAGCGATGTGTTAAAAATGGACTAAATTTAAACGCAATATTCATACGCAGAGATTGCCCATTGAAATGTGTGTGATACTTTGTGTACAAAAAATGACATTGTGATTTCCCATTTTGGATTCCAACGTAGAATAAAACGCAAATGCTACGTTGAAATATGCTGATCTACCAAAATATATGTTTTTGGGCAACTATAATATTTGGGGAGGCCAAAAAAAAAAAAAAAGTTTAATCAGCATGTAGGTCAAAATTTTAGTCAAAATCAAAAGCGGCCTGTTTGAATTAGGCAGAGACTCAGCTTACTGTTATTTTTTCAATCACTATGCCCTCTATCGACATAGATTAGATTAGATCAAATATTAGAGTCTTCATTCCAGCTGACTTGTTCTCCTTCGTGACGAATGAGCACCATCCAGTTTGGAACCGAGACTAGCAATATTTAACACCATATTAACGTACGTAAAAACGTACGTGAAAACGTACGTTCCACGTGCTGCGTTTGGAACATCGCAATCTCTCTAATACAATTTAATTCAGGTATTTTTTTTTTTTTTAAACACAGCTGAGATGTTAATATAGAATGAAATTGGACGGATGGGTATCAAAATGTGCGTAAATAAATCGTCCTTCTTTCTATGTTAAACTATTGTGAAAACAATTATTAATTCAGAAGCTATAGGCGTATTTGTAACAGCTGCGCTATGTTTTGTGCAGTCGATGTATACATGAATTATAGCGTATGCGTGCCAAAGATATGTCAAAATAATCAGAAACCTGATTGGTTAAAAGAAAATTGCAAATTAGGTTAAGCAGACTTTTCAGGACGGGATGTAACAGAAAAAAATACCGAGTAAATGAATTTGAACGGAAGTCGAACATGAAAACCAAAAGATTTAAAAAGTCGCGCTTAATAGCTGCATTTATTGTGCAAATTTACGCAATTTTAATTTGATTCGAATGAATGGTTGCGAAGAAATGAACAATTACATTATGCGCGCATCAATGCAAATCATTCCAAGTTCGATCAACCGGCGCTTTTTTCCTACTCCATCACCCCTTCCTAAAGTTTGGTATCTCATTAAATTTCAAGTCAACTTTGTCCATTTTATAATCCGACGATGTTATGTTATTCATGCTTTTACTGAAGGTGAACAACCTGAATATTGTAAGTTTTGATTTGCCCTCACATATGTGATGCAATCAAGCCAAATCAGTCGGAACTCGGAAATATTGATTTTGAGATATAGCCATACAAAGGAAATAATTCCTTTTGTTTCCTCTTGTTTTGGAAACTCTTTAATTGCTCATATCTTTGGAACTGGTTGTTCAATTTCAATGGGGTTTTCTGCAAAATCCAGATTTGTAAATGTTTTACTTTCCTATAAGAAACTAAAAATTTAATATTTCCGAGTTCCGACTGATTTTGCTTGATCGCATCACATTTATACGTGGTTGATGTATAAAAAAGTTAACATGGATTCCTGAAATTCGATAGCTACGATAAGCAACAATAATTCTTTATGCAATATGTCAAAACAAAAAAAAAGAAAAATATGATTAAGTGATGAGCTTGCATCTTCTATATAATGTTCGATACTCTGCACTATTCTTTTTAATGCTTTAAGTTTTTGTTTAAAGTTTAAACCTTTGCATTCATTATTCATGACAATATTTGAAGCAACATTGTGTTCGAGAAAACTTTGATTCCTGCAATTGGAAGCTTCTCAGCTTTTATTCGTTTTGTTGTACATTGCACAATATGTTACATGTTTATTTTCTAAAGAACATTTGAGTCAAGAATGTAGATCACGTGCTTACATCTTGTAGATATCATGCAACATTAAGTTGAAGTGTAAAAAGATTTTGCGGATGATATTGCCCTGTTGGATCTTCCACAGCCCGGGCCCAGTCGCAGCTGCAGCAGCAGATCTAGGTCTTGTCATCAGCGCATTCAAGACAGAATATATGACTGCAAACTGTAATGCCCAACCAGCTCTTGAAGAGAAGAAAAGCACTAGCCTGGGCAGCTTTCTGGAAACTGGAACGCCTTTGGAGAAGCCCATCCCTGCCAATCGAAACAAAAATCAAGCTGTTTGAGACACTTGTTTACGGTCTTTCTGTACGGGTGTGAGTCATGGGTAATCACCAAGGACATGGAAAACAAGATCAGTGCTACAACATCTTGCTACAGAGTCATGTTAAACATCAAGCGTGTGGATCGGATTCCAAATGAAACCATCTACAATCTGACCAACACCACTCTACTGGTAGCCAGAGTCAAGTATCATCAACTCAGCCATTTCTCGGCCATATACTGCGTATTGAAGACGACGAGCCTGTGAAAGAATAGGCCCTTTATATTCCACCACATGGGAAGAGGAAACCGGGACGGCCAACGCACACTGTACTTACAGTATGTCCAGCACCTCCTGGGAGATATTTAAGGGATGCTGCAGCAGCCGACTGATGATGATGATGATTGTGTTGAATGATATTACTTTCAAACGTGAATTGACGTATGCGTTATGTAATCGATCATTTCTTCGCAATCAGTAAACCGATTCAAATAAAATTAGCATATAAGATGCAAAATTAGCATATAAGATGCAAAATAAGTAAAGTTTATGAATTGGGTGTTATGTGTTATTTCCGGATTGTTTTTTAATCTGTTAAGAAAATACACAAAGGTATTGCAACATCGCTGAAAAAGAAGAATTCGACAACGTTTATACTAGTCAATGTGATTGAAGTTGTCCACTGTGGTGATGTCCTTCTTTTTCAGCGATGTTGCAATACTTTTGTTTAATATGTGACGCATATCATTAGACGTTAGGATTTCAAACATTTTCAATCAATGGATCCCAGACTGAAGCATAACATACATTTCACAAAATAATATTTTCAAAACTTGTTTTATTACACAACTGTTCTTGCGGGGACTTAACTTGACTGTTATTGATATCAAAACGAAAACACATTAAAAACAAAATGTATACAGATATTACATGAAACAAATGAGTTGTAATCAGAGCAATGACTCTTGTATTTTTGGTAAATTCTTTGATTTTTTGAGTAAAGATATTCTGAAGTAAGTATGAAAACATCGCCACTTACATTTTGCTGGGTGACCTTAATATGTGTATTATGATAACTTAAACTGTGTTTGTCATGGACCTGAATTTTGAATTGGAATCTTTGATAACCCATCCACATCAATTTATCATTGTAGCTATTACATAAAGTTGCCATAATAACGCAGATTATTTTGATTGATCAACAATTAATTTTCATACACAAACACTGTGGATCAGCAGAGACATAGACAGAATAAAGAATAAGTTTCTGTAGATATGTTAATAAAGTTCAATTGAATTAATTTGCATTTATGTATATTTTTAACCTAAATGTACTCTTATTGCTGAAGGTCAAACACAAAATGGATATATCCAATCTGGTATACGTGGGCGTAGTTTTAGCTCCCATATGGATCACACTGGAAACCTCTCTTTAGCGTCGCAAACCCGAGAAAAACATGACGTGGTATGAGCATGATAATGTCGATAGAAGTCAATAGAAGTGGATAAAGTAAACGACGTGATAGAAATGTAAGTGATTGAAAAGCAATCTGTGGAGGAATTTAGAGATAGACGAACCCGGGACCTCAGTTTCAATATGACCGTCTTTGCAGAAAGGGTGGAAGAAAGGGTAGATTACGTTTAATGAAATATCTGTGCTTGACCTGATTAGCATTGGGTTAGATGAGTTGACTTCTGACGTCAATGGCTTGCAGCACTCGCACGCACCATCACAATTTCCATTGTTTTTTGACTGGCAGTATGCGTACGCATCATATTTTGTTCAGGGCTCGTGTTTTTAAAACTCCCGCCACATCACAAATAAGGCTATTGAACAGTGTAGTGGTTGCATGGGGTTTACTCAAGCATATCGAAATACCAGTCCCTTGCCTTTGTTGATAAACATTGAGGTCAACTCATACTTCTCTTATTGTTTTTGGCAATGTGGCTCTGCGATTATTTGGCGCAATACCGTGTTATTGGAATAATGTGACATAAAGTTTATTCAGCTATGAAAGAAGTTTAGATGCTGGATCGGAGATTGTTTAGTCGTTCATTAATTAATTAACTTAAACTTAATTATGCCACAATGTGTGCCGTTATATACGAAGCTTTACTTTAAGAATGAAACACTATCCTTTTAAATACACTTGTGATTCGCAATTAAGATAGGAGAAGTTAAGGAATGAAAGCTAACACAGTTTTATTCAAGGCATGGTTTGATATTCATATGCCCTACTAGAGTTTGAATAATATGTGCGTGAATTAGCCTATATGGCTGCCTCAGCACTAACAGTGACTTATGTTATCATCGAAGTGTGTCGTAGATTGCTTCTTGCTATCGACTCTTGGAGCGATTAACCTAATTACTCATTACATTTATTCCATACTTGTAACAGTATCACTAGTAATGATATTTGAATTAACATTCTGTCTTAGCAGCTATTAGCGAAACCGACGCTTTATTTGTGCATCTTTACACATCCAATGATAAAACTAGAATTGCTTCCATGTTTCTATATCCCCTACGCCTTACACTAGGAGTTGAAGATCATAAGGGGGGCCAAAAGTTAAAAATATGTCCTATCATTTTGTAAAATACCTCAGACAAATCTCTGATTGCTAGGAATAAGAAATCAAGCGTTGTAAAACACTAGAGCGCTTAGTTCAGGAAATACATACTGAGGGTATATCCAAATAAAATATAGTTCGAAAAATACCATTAGATTAAAAAGTATGATGTATTTGTTCAAAATACTTTCGTTGATAGCTGAATCAAAATCTTGTCACTCACACCACCATGTACTGCACAAAGAATGTTCTAATGTATTCAAATTGCCACCCACCTCAGGATATGCAATAACTTCTTCAATAAAAATATAGCGAATTAGCAATTTGCGTAGGGAGTTGTGTATCTTGTAAGCGCATATAATTTCAATGGTTGACCTCAAGCATGTTAGCTTTGTTTTCCAGCAATGGACTGTATGTAAAGGGTATAATAGATATCTACGAAATAAGCTTATTTAAATTTGTTTAAGTTTACTCAGATATTAAATTTGTCACTTCACTTACACACAACTACATGTGCCGCGGTGCCCCCAGGATCCACGGTTGTTTGATGAGATCATTTATTAATTTTTCAAACAAAACATCATGTACAACCAAATTGTAGGCTTAAACAGCTAAAAGCGATATCATGCTAATGTATACAGATGCTTTTGAGTCGTTCTAAACTTTAATTTCCCTCTTTTACAAAACTATTCACTTTTATAGTATTTTTAAAGCTTTTTCGGATATAAAATGTATCTGTTAATGACAAAACTGGTGGCGCTATTTAGTTACTGGATATTACACTTTCAAGCTTTTAATACAAATAATTCCTTTTATTGTTTGATAAAATATGCTTATATAATTTCCTTATTGCTTGTTTCCCCTATTATAGCTGTTTTAATGGCAGTATTAATCACCTAACCCTTGCAAATAAAGAAATATGATTTAGGATAAATAGCGCCATCTATAGTTTGCATTTAGTTAATAATGAAGCCAATTCTATATACATCAAACAGCCGTGGATCAGCTCCCCGAGTTTCGTACGGGTTAAATTATAGTATGTTTGGGGAGGGCGGGTTAGTGTAGTGGTCTTCTCACTCGTTTCTCACCACTGTTCCCTGCGGTGCCACATGTGAGTTTGGTTGCCGATCCATGGTCGTCCTCGCAGGTTTTTCTCCGGGTGCTCCGGTTTTCCTTCTGCATCTAAAATCGGACCTCTTCCCATATCCCTGTCCCGTCATATCCGGATGGCATCCCTTGAATTTAGTAGCCTCTGAGCACTATTGGGATTAGCCTGGCTTCGGCCGAATGTTATAAATAAAAAAAATATATCTTCCTTGAGTCAGTAATTTGGATATTGTTTTTTAATGTATTTCTAAATATTATGATGAGAAGTATATTAAAGTATACCTTTTCAGAAAGGGACTGATGCAAGGAATCCAATAGGCATAACAGATTCCTGCATTCAAAAATAATTAACACTTATCGATTGAGCTAACTTGACTGCTATAAGTTCCTGTATGTCTTTGTCAATAGATCAGAATCTACAAAAGGTTATCACACTAAAGTTTGTTCGGTTTATATAAGGCGGACATTGTTTGGTTTTTGTTAATGCGCGCGTCATTAAAGTCCCAACTCACGCTCGCGTAAATTCACATAAGTGTGCGCCAATCACGCATTACGCAACGCACAACTAACGTAAGCACTGCGCCCAACAGCGTGCACGCCATTCTATATCAATACACGGTGTTATGAGTCTTATCTTTTCCGCCTTATATAATTATGCTGAACAAACTTTAACAATGTGTAGTCCGTATCTCTAGTTTCTTGGAATTAGTTGGTGGGTGAGATTGTGGATCACTAGGTGTCCCTTCAAGGTAATCATTCAAATGATTCAAAAGGATTTCATTTTATTACAATATTTTGTGTTTGAATTCGGATCGATCGAAAATAACCTACACTTTCAGGCCTTGCCGTATAGAAAAAGGCAAGTGGTTCACTCGCTATAAGCATGATTCTAGGCGAGTGGTCAAAATGTCACAAATATCACATATTTGGGTATAATCAAGTAAAGCTTCTGTCCTAAGACGGTATTTATGTATTTATGGTGAAATGCGCGTGAAACGCGCAAAAATGTTTGATTTTCACCACTTGGAAGGGGCACAGAATAGAATTGGCTGATTCGATGGCAGATTTTTGGAGATGCAGCGAGTGGTATTTAGTGTCTATGGCGAGTGGAAAATCGCTCACTAGAAATCGAGTTTGGGCAAGCGGTGGCAAGCGAGAGCGATCGCTCACCTCAAACGGCAAGGCCTGCAGTTCATTGATGCATTATGCATAAACTACACTATAATTATGATTAATTATTTTATTCAGAAGTTTCCGGAATCTGTGTATCTATTAGACAAGTACAATATTGTGTATACACGTTTTAAAATAAATTTAAAACGAAAAACGTACAAGACACAGAAAGTAGTGTACAATATTTTTTTACTATTATTCATATCAGGCTTTTGAGCGATACAATAAAACTGTATATTGTACAATATTTGCAAAATACCCGGATGCAATACAATATTTTTTAAATATTGTACGCGTATCGCGTACGCGTCACGCATTACCATGGTGACAGCACCAACACGCGTCATGATACAACAGCACAACAATACAGAGACCGTAACGGCTCACAGGAGATTTTGTACTGTATAAACAAGTTAAATCACAAACTTATTTCGCAGCAATTCTGGATGATGATAACCTTATGATAACCTACAAATAAACCTATATATAATTATTCCGAAATTGTCCTTTGAGAGTAAAAAGCAGAAAACAAAAAAGTCAAAAGGTAAGCTTACATTACAATACACATTGGTTAAAGTAAACCCGGTGGCTAGAGCTTAAATTTTCATTTTATCGCATAGCAAAAGCCTGATATAAATATGGCTTATTTTCGTGTGATACAAGAATATATTGCACTCGATAGAAAAATATTCTTGTATCACACTCAAAGCCATTCAATATTATATAAATATTTGTGAGACCAAGTTTATCATTATTATGTTTTCTGATTAGCCTTCCTGAGTATACTAAGGAGGATAATAATGTCCAAGTAAAGAAATAATTGAACAGCCACCTAACAAACATAAAACGTTTTTAAAACGTTTTAAATGGGTTTTGTATGAAAACACACTATAAACACATTTTTATAAACTGTTGTCCAAATGTTATTGTAAAATATTATTTGCAAACATTTTTGCCAAACATTTTGTAACCACTTAAATATCAGTGTATTAGAATATTTTGCAATAAGTTTTCAAAAAATATAATACAAATTTTATGACAAATTATTAAACATTAATATAATGATGTACCATTAGGTAACAAGTTTGGAGAAAACCTATTAATAAAATACTATGCTGAGCCACCAGCCTGGGTGGCTCACGCTCCAGTAATTTCAGATGATTGAGCTCAGTAATACATCAAAGAATGTCTTCCAATTCATGAAAACCAATAGATAATCAGCTTATCGGATTAAAAGCTTAGAGGGAAGCTCTTGCTGCTCAGCGAGTGTTTGTAATTATCAGAAGGTTTTCTCCAAATTTATTCTCTAATGCTTAAAGTGTATGTAGCTGGGAGGAAAACCCGTTCATCATATGGAAATTTTAACCTTTCGTATTGAAGATATACATTTTTGTCCAAAAACACCTAAATCTTTTGTGGGTCACCTGACTATATTCAATGAAGGTGTTTTTTTTACAGATTGTTGCTTTAAATGCAATTTATACCGTTCATCTAATATGTTTAAGTAGCAGCTGCACGATTAAAACCTATTTACAAATGATCTTATAGAAAAGTTGTACAAACTTTGTTGATTGATAATACAAATAACATACAAATTTACCTTTTCTAATTCTGTTCAATTCATCATTTCGTTTTGACAAGAACGGTGTACATAATGCTATCATTATCTCCTCAGAAAGACCAAAGTTGAACTGAACATTGTCAGTATACCTTTGTTACAAAGTAGAGTATTCCAAACCGGGATTCCAAAGCCATACTCAAGATGAGTGTCCCATACACATCCTTATCTTACACTTATTATTCATCCAGCGGCTCGAAGTATTATGTTTAAATTAAATCGGGAACTGGAAATACTGGGGATTTTATTATTTTCACTTTTTTTGCGGTAATTTCCAGTACCGTTTTAATTCAACAATAACATGGACCTTCTTCAACAATAACATGGAACTGTTTATTTTGCTCTTTCACTTTTAGCTGCCATTGTTATTGAAAACATTGATATTTCATCATTGAACACGTGTATTACGCTCGTATGTCAGACCCATGTGACACAGGTGCATTACGCTCGTATGTCAGACCCATGTGAAACAGGTGACAGGCTTTAGGTTTGTTTATTTTCACAGTTTTATTTGATCTATTGAGTCATGCTTGAAACATTATGAAAGAAAAGCAATATTATAACAAAATACAGTACAAATCTGATTTTAGATATTAAAAGCTATTTGATCTTACGCTTGAAAAAGGCGATAAGCTCTTGGCGTGTTAACATTTTAAATTACTCTAATTGTTAACTGTCAAGATAACATTGGAATATATCATCGTGTATTGTTGATATACCGTAAAAACTCGACAGTTAGCATATGTGCTTACTATCGAGCGCTTTTGAAAATATGGAATTGTACCAAGTCCGGCGCTTTACCAACTGAGCTTATTGGGTTGAGACACACATTTGCAGGTTTACTTGTTCGTATATAACTATGTGTATCGATGATTTCCTCAAAACCATTTACACTTTTGTGGATGGGGCTCTTCATGTTTGCATGTTTTAAAATCGCTCGATAATAAACACATGTGCATAACTATCGAGTTTTTATATTTTGTCTTAACGGTGAGTTTAGTCAGAAGAGTGAAATCTTTATTAAATACAAAATACTATGTTATTATATATATCGTTATGATCACGGCAGAGTGCCGAATACGCAAAATTGCTGTTCTGAGTAAACGGCGTTTGAAAATCTTGGCACCATTCTAAAAATTGAGAACATTCGTGAGCACTCATTTGAAATGTATATAATAGAAGTGAATGTGCACGAATTATTGGCAATACTTGCATGTTCTGAAATAATCGATATATCCCTCAAAACGCTTTTTAGCAGCTATTCGGCTTTATGCTGTATCCAAAATGTCTCTACCACTGCCCAGAGAGAGGTCGAATACGCATTCAATTACGTGTAAACCATAGCACGCATTCTTGATTTGGGGCTTTTGTGTAGAAATTACTGGTTGTCCTAAGGCTATGTAGACTTAACTTGCTATATAAGTTATAAATAGTCATCCCTGTAATATTTAGCAAAAACTTTTAAAGCAAAAATAACAATATTAGCCTATATTTTGTGTATGATATTCCGCGATTTTCCAATTTCACGGGCGCGCACTCACATTATTAAACCACAGCAATATCATGTGGGGAATGTTTGTACCTATTTTGGTATCACTGGATAGAAGATACCTACAGCTATACGTTGGTATCAAATACATTAGTATACATGGTATAGGACATGTAATATAGAAAATTTGGGGTTTCCCGCTAGATCATCATGAAGGTAAGTATACGATTCGTCTCTCTGCCGAATTCATTTATCGCACTTAGGCGCGATTCGTCCAAATCAAAATTTCAATAACAACGTCGGTGAGTAAGATTTACCATTATTTTTTGGTGGAAATAAAAGATAACCTGAAACATAATCATAAGCATACAAATACTCAATTCACTCTGCCGAATTCATAACGATATGATTGAGTAAGTAAACCATGAGAGTACTCATCGGATGGAAGATGAAGCTGTGGGTCCCGTGCACAGAGCCATGCGTGTATATATCTCACAGTTATTTACAAAAAGAGTAGGGTGATAACACCGATTGTCCCAGTCTGTCCTTGTGCTGTTTGGATATTCACAATTTAAGTACGTACAGACATGCTATATGCGTCCTCGGCCCTGCCTTAGGCAGCCGATTCGTTGAGAAAGTGAACTGACATTGGGCTATTCCAGAATATGGATTCCCAGCAATTATAACTTGTCAAAAAGTCCGGAAATCCGAAAATTCTCTACAGAGGGTATGCATCTATTTACTGGAATAACCTATTCACCAAAATCAACAGCGCTTTGAGAATAGGTGAAAGGAGCTATTAAAATTAAACACGTCTGTTACAGAAGACTCGTATTCCCCTTTAAATATTTAGTTAAGTTTCTCACAAGCAATCTCAAGACGCAATACTTCTTAAAGGTTAAAGCTGTAATTGTCACTGTACAATTTGATGAATGACCCCAATGGCTTACAATCATTTGAAACTGGATTTAAATATTGTCTTAACGGGGTATTAATATTCTAAATAACAGTGTAACCCCTGAGCTATCATGTACAATTAAAATACCTACAAACTTTTACCCTTATAATGCCCCACATGCCTGAGTGTCTCTTCCAAAGGCCAACAATAAAAGTAGAAAAAGATCATTGTAAAACCGGTAAATGAAAGTGGAAAAACAATACGAGCAGCAATGTCTATAGCATTTGTTGGTCTTTTGGGTTCGTCCTTCTTCGAATTATTAGACTTGTGTGATTTATTTCCGATTCTGCAGTCAAGGGAGCACAATGCTTCAAGAATACTCGTTTTCCTGCGTTTTCGCTTCTGTAAAGAATTAAAAATAGATTAATTGCTTTAAGATGATACATCATGCATTACATTAGACAAAAAGTTTCCATTTTTAAATAGAAACTGTTTTTAAAACTACTTTAAAGTAAGTAGTTAAGGGGTTGAATGTCCATTTATCAGATTCGAGAAAATAATGCTATATTTGTTATAAATTTTACAATACGTGATTGACGGTTTAGTAATTTCAAATAAATTGATATTCATAATTGAAGAGTCTGATCAAGTATCAAATACAATATTTATTATTACTGGTTTCATTTGATAGTGTTTAAAATCTGAAGATGTATTCGGTTACCTGAAACATGTCACAGAAAGTGTGACGTGCTGTTTAAAATACTGTTTAAAATTCTGTTTGGAATACATGAATATTAGAGTATTACAATTTATGGCATTCTCTTTTGATTTAAAAATATTGAGGTTTGATCAACTCAGCAGGTGGATATTAATCAGGTGATAGACAGTTAATCCATGGGAATTTTATTTGCCCGTAACCTATAGTAAGATAACAATCCAAATAATGAGTAACTAAATCATGCAAACTAAACTACTGGTAGTAAATAAACATCTCAAAAAAAATAACTAACCCCCCTTAAATAATGACCATTATTCAAAAACGGGCGATTGTATTACAAATCCGTAAAATGCGTTGAAGTAGAATGTATTTCTGCACATTTTGACACCTCATTTGTTGCAATTGACTAATTATTGAAATCAATGTAACCCAAGATATGAAAGATGCAGTAAATTGTATTGATTTTGTATTCAGTATAATGGAAGGAAATCTGTGTAATGATATATGAGTGTTTTTGTAATTGTATGCAAGTGCAACTTTCAAATATGGACCCCGCAACATTAAATTGACTGGTGTTTTATTGTTTTCTGGGCTTTCGTATCAAATGAGGTGTCACAATACGCAGAAATAAATCCTGCTTCTGACGCATTTTACAGATTTGTAATACAATGGCCCGTTTTGGAATAATGGCCATTATTTAAGGGGGTTAGTTACCTTTTTTGAGGTGTTTACGTGAAAATATCTAGAGAAGTACAGGAATCGTTAGATTGGTAGTTGTCAATACCATGGACAGACAAGAAGCCACTTATATTTATCGCATCCAAGTTTACGCAGGCATCCTTCATTGCAATTTTTTTCCTGTATGAAAATTGTTTCCCTGTTGCTTGACATTTTGTACGTTTGTACCACCTTAAGAAATAATAACAATTAACAAACCTAATCAATCTATTTACTGATGAGGTAATTACCATTGGTCTAAATGATATATGACCATAAACTTTCAAATTGGTCAACGGCGTCACCCCTCCCCACACGATGTAGTTTCCTATTGCTAAATATTTTGCTATAGTTTATGTACGAAACATTTCAGTAAAACAAATAATTTATTGTAAACCTACAAGCAATTTAGGTTAGATAATCAATAAATCACCTTTTAAGTTAGATGACAAGAAATTAAGAACAGTTTACACTGGAATATCCGTGAATCATTGTTATCTGGCTTCTTATTGCTAATTATAACATTTCCAAGGTAGGGCGAAGAAAAAATCATAGATATTTTAATACGGACCTACCTGATCAAGATTTTGCATTTGGGAGATTTATTGATTCTTTTGGCTAAAAATTTGTCAAAGAAGGTCAGAATATTAAAAAAAATATGCTCTGAAAAAATCATCTGATGGTTTCCAGATTTATCAAGATTTTGGGGAAATTCTAGGGCGATTTATTTTCAGAAAAAATGCCTCGAAAAGTCCATCCACGTGTAAAACATGGTTTTTCATTTTTTTAAATACAAACTTCAACTAACCTTATGATTGTTGTTAGTATTGGTTATATATGGTATATCTTTCGATGATCTACCCATGTTAACATGCGTCTGCGCATACACTCGATTTGTTGATGACGTCAGCGTACGATGGAGTTCCTGATCGGACTCTAACTCATCTTCTTCGTCATTCTGGAATAATATGGAGAAAAGAAAAAACATTTTAAATCAAAGACCACAAGCGATAATGGGACAACTTCCAAAACAATTAACTTTCTTCGCCCATGTAGTAGGACTCTACAATTTTCTGGAATACTCAGAAATACCTTCATTTCATTACGCGATGTCTCGGATTGATTGATATCTTGTCTTACCCATTGATCGTTCAAGGTCACGCCAAAAGTTCAAAGTAGAGAACACCTGAATTGATATCAGAATATGTAGGCAAACATTTGTATCATTATGTTACCAGTACATGCATAGTGTAATTCAAAACCCCATTGATATCACATTTGTAATATATTTGGTATGTATACTTTTTTTGTTTTTGAATCGTCGGGAAAATGTTCGGTACTATTCGATTTGTCTGTCTCTAGCTTAAATTAAAATAGATTTGTAAGGTACATCTCCTGGCAGTCGATATTAAACAAACATTAATCATTATTTGTCCTTTTGTTCCTTAAGGCTGACCAAGAACATGAATATTAATATCATCAGTATTTACAATATCAACAATTGTTTTATGAACGTGACACGTACATTGTGTCGTTGTAAAGTTAACAGTTTTAAATACACATAGCCTAAATTTAAATCCAGCATATTTATGAAGAGGCTGCTGAAGAAAGAGTACCACAGAAAAAACAAGGAAACAAGAAATTAAGAACTCAGAACGTTCTATACCCGAAACATGCTCAACATAATTATACTGATGTAGCGGTAAACGTAAATAGAAAGCAAAATAATTATACTTCTACGCTACTCATATTTGGTACACTCACCGGAGCGTTTTCAACGGGTCAAGCGGGGTCATCAGCGGATGTTATTGCTCTGAAGTTGTCTCAACAACATCATTAGCAATAACAAATCTTCAGAGCAATAACATCCGCTGAAGTCGCCGGTTAAACTGTTGAAAGCGTTCTGGTGAGTGTATCAAATTTGAGTAGCGTAGAAGTATAATTTTACTTTCTATCTATCTCAACATGAGATTTATACCAAGACCTATACATCTCTCATTCTTGCCCACACTTCTAGTCTCACGATAAATCACACAGGCATACCAAATATAATTATTAAAGAAGCAGAGACACCAGTAAAACAATTAATCGAAACACAATCAATGAGACTTTACGACCATATTGACTGAAAAGAAGCTACCAGTAGAATGGAAGGAAGGCACAATTATTTTTGTACAACAGGAAGGCGATAAAGCTGAACCTAGAGAACGGACAGGCTTCAGAGAGGGCTTTTCAACAACTGAACATCTGCAGACTTTGAACCAAACGGATTAATAAAACAAATAAGTATCAGCTGAAACTTTGTACTGGCTACATTGATTGAGAAAGTCTTTGCTTCGGTGGAACATAGCGATTTATTTGCAGCCTCAAGAAGAATTGGAGTTATAGTATATAAGATCTTATATAAACATCTCAAAAAAGTAACTAACCCCCCTTAAATAATGGCCATTATTCAAAAAAGCAGAATTTATTTATGGGCATTTTGACACCTCATTTGATACGATAGCTTAGAAAACAATAAAACACCGGTCAATTTAACGCAGTGAGGTCCAGATTTGAAAGTTGCACTTACAACAATACAAAAACACTCAGATATCATTACACACATTGTAATTTTCAGTTTTAAACTCATGTGATTTAATGGTTTTTACAAATGTCAGTATCAGTTAATATCGTGTGTGACTTCCTTCTGCCTGAATAACTGCCAAGCACCTCCGCCTCATACTGTTTACTGATGCGTCCCTGGTTTATTGGTGCCCATTCCCGTCTCAGAATTTTTTCCAGTCCAATCAAAGTTGTTGTTGGCTTGATCCTCTTGTCTACCCGGTACTTTAAATGTCCCCACAAATGCTCCAACGGGTTTAGGTCTTGAGATTTGGCAGGCCATATAGTACGATTGATTCCTTCTTGTTCCAGAAACTGGTTGGTTATCCTAGCCCTATGTGGAGTTGCATTATCGTCCATCAAGATGAAGTCTCTTGTAACTTTGGTATATTCAGAAGGTGAGATGTTACGAAGATGACCAGCCTAACCTGAACTAACTTAACCATTGAAATGACAACTTGGCGGGGCATTTAAAAATGACTTAACTCTTTATGTCTCAACCAGGGATTAAGTGAATATTGACCAACGATAAGAATAATGACAAAGCGTCAATATTTAGAGAATTGCTACAAATCAGGTATCAAAATGCGCAGAAATAGATTCTGCTTCCAACCCATTTTACAGATTTGTAATACAATCGCCCGTTTTTTTTAATTTGAGATGTTTAGAAGACACTTACACATGACAAACGATATAATTTAACTATAATTCACATAGACGATGTTTCTAAGGATGTCTCCAACGCAAGGGGGACAATCTCTCCAAACATATTCACAGCTGCCCGGAAACAAGTTTTCAAACAACTAGACTCAGAAGAAAGAGGTATTAACATAGACGGAGAATGGTTAGCTGACCGGAGCTTTGCAGATGATGTATTACTTACACCACCGGCAGGTAAAGACAGAAATGACTTGTATAATAAATACACAGAGGGAGAACAAAATATATGACCAACTTTGACACTAAAGAGTCCATTGAAATTGATAATGAACTCGACAGAGAAGGTAGATCTGACTTTGTTTCTTCTTTGTAAAGCGCCAATGTTTTGTTAAATTAATTACAATTAATAGCTTGCGATTAAATTGCGGATGCCTGGCTTTTGACTGATGTTTAATTATTTATTAATTATTACATTTAATTTTAAAACATTACCTTGTTTTGTTACAATAAATTATACTCACTGAATTAATTCCACCGGATTTCCTTACAGGTGTTTTCGATCTTTTAGGTCTGGTACTGACGTAATGTGCTAATACATATTCAAATGATGCAAGAATGACAAAGGAAAGACACGCGAATAACCAAACATCTAATGCCTGCAAGAAAATCAGAAATATTTAAAAAAAAAATGGGTTAAACAGTTATAATGTAAAATGCTAAGTGGACATGTGATTTTGTGTTCAAGTGACATTAATTGGTAACTCAATGTTTGACAGGTTTTAATTTGAAGAGTAGTACATGGTCGTTATTTTTGCAAGATTCTAAGTCTTGCAATTAAGGTATATCAGCTCAGCAGATCTTGTAGCCTTGTTTTAATTATCACGATTATGTGTCAACTAAAATATCAAATAAAACAAAATAGTAAAGAAGCTGCAAGACATGCAATTACAAATTTGAATTTCTTAACATATTAACTCTAAGAATGGAATGAACATGTAATCCATGTTCATACAATTCAATACTTTTCAAATGTTAAGAGTTATCAATAAAGAGATAAGATTGAACACCACCTTAGTCCTAATATCTGAAGCACTTAAAAGACTGATGTTGTGAACGTGATTACAATTTAGTACAGGACCCATTTAATTATTCGAATACGGTATGCTTTAAGAGCCTTGGTGATGTAACAATGTCCCAGTAATCACTAAGTTATGTTTAAAATGCTATAAGAATGTTATAAGCGTGTTTTGTATTTAGTAAAAATATTTAAATGTCAAAGCAAACATTTTGCGAGATATTTTGTTAACATTTAAATAATATTACGCGGGTCGATGCATTTATATTTCCTTATATTTTCCAACACTTTTAGTGGCATTTTGAAACAGTTTCATCAGGTTTGGTAATAACGAAATAAACAGGTTTTTAATTTGTCAAAACCAGTGAAGAAATTTACTATTTCTTGCTGACAGTTTCGTCAGTGCACCACTGACTTTATCGAAGCTTGTTGATGTTGTGATCCAACAGCTGATGACTGGCGGGAAGTTACTGTTACGTCACTTCCTGTAGTGATCTTAGCCCTACTCGCAGTCTCCAAAAGAGGATCATAAACATGACTCAGATTGTAGACCCCCTCGTCTCTGTTCATTACTCCTCGCCCCCTCCTCCTGATCTGAATTGACTCTTTTATCCATCGTGCTTTTCTGTCACTCTCTCTCTCTAAGATTTTAGACTCCCCCCAATTGATAATATGATTTGCCCTGGCTACATGGTCACTAATAGCTGAGTTCTTAAAATGGCTCTCGGATTCTTTGCGTTTAGACCGGGTGTATTTCTGTTGACTCGCTTTTTCCGCCTCCCTTCGGTGCTCGTCTAACCGTGTGCCGAACGTTCTTTGGTTTCGCCTACGTAAGTTAATTCGCAGCTACCGCACGGGACTTCGTAAACACAATTAGGAGTTTTGACCGGTTCTTGCTTGTCTTTGGGGTGGACCACCATTTTCCTGATTGTAGTGTGTGGTCTCATTGTGGTTGCGATGTCATGTTTCTTTAAGGTTCTGCTGATTCTTTCAGACACACCCGCTACATATAGAATAACCACCAGGCCTTTGCTTTTATGCTCAGAAGTTGCGATCTTATTTTTCTTGGTCTTTCCTTGGTGCTTGTCTTCCATTTGTTTCTTAACTTTGTCTATAGTCCATTTAGGATATCCACACTTGGCTAGAGCCTGTCTAAAATCTTAGAGAGAGAGAGTGACAGAAAAGCACGATGGATAAAAGAGTCAATTCAGATCAGGAGGAGGGGCGAGGAGTAATGAACAGAGACGAGGGGTCTACAATCTGAGTCATGTTTATGATCCTCTTTGGAGACTGCGAGTAGGACTAAGATCACTACAGGAAGTGACGTAACAGTAACTTCCCGCCAGTCATCAGCTGTTGGATCACAACATCAACAAGCTTCGATAAAGTCAGTTGTGCACTGACGAAACTGTCAGCAAGAAATAGTAAGTTTCTTCACTGGTTTTGACAAATTAAAAACCTGTTTACTTTTAGTGGCAATTTTGTTATAAAAATAGCAAAAAAAAATTTTCTCGTGTATGAAATAGGTTTATACATGTAAATGCGTATCACTTGTTGCTCGAGATTTTATACAAAATATGCACTTGCTTTGAACTTTGACCTCGTCCTCTTCTTTCACTTTACTGATTCACTCATTTAAAGTTTTATCGGAACATTATACGATAATAGAGCAAACATTTGAAAAAATATATTGAGAACATAATTCATAGTCACGACAAAACAGTTACATTGCTATAGCTCTTTTCTACACTATGGTCACTTTCTTCTTATGAATCAAACCAACGTGCAAGGGTGATTTGCTTAATTAGGAGTAATATGGTTATATGGAAAGCACAATGTTGCAAACAAAATGATATGAGTTTTGCTTACGGATATACTACTATGGGTTAGTACCAATGTTAAATATGAAAACAGGGGCGTATAGCAAGAGCCTCGGGGCCACGGACAAGGAGCAGTCCGGGGCCACATAACCTCTTTCTTTCTTAAAATTAAAATATCCGACTAATATCGGTTATCGCAAAAAATTGGTATTATAATCATTCCCCATCTATATAAGATAATTATGAAGTATTTTGGTATGACACCCAAGTCACAACCAGATTTTATTCAAAATACATGACAGGGAAAAGGTTTTGTTTCTCCAACAAGTAATGTCTGCCCTTCCGCAAATCTGAAACTTTTAATTCTGATAGGAGTTGCTCCTGGACGTTGACAGGAATTGGGTATATTCATGAACATAATGAGATAATAGTTTTTAATTTATTTTGACAAGCGCTTCGCGTGAAGCGCTTTAGAAGTTCTTCTCAGAAGCTTAAGAACTCATTATGCCAGTTATAATGCACTATAATAAAGGCGTTAAATACCAAGTGTACTATCCCGATTCTCTTGTAATCTAACCATCTTATTTTTAAATTGACAATTAAATGATACTTATGCCATAATTGATGTAATTAATGAATGTCGAATTCCAATTGATATCATTACGTAGAGGGTTATGTTGAGATACTATCACTGAATATTCTCTACGAGTCAATTCTTTTTCAATCCGTTACAAGATGTAATGATGATATCGAAGTTATGATCGCAGTGCAATCGATGAGAAGAGCAAACACATGTAAAGGGAAAATCCTTTACAATGCCAGGGAAGCAACAAGGGTATGAGTTATTATAGGTCAGAGAGGAAGCCAATTTGGTCACGTCACATTATAGAATAGATACGGCAGCGCGGGAAGTTATTGATGACGAAGCCACAACATTCATCAACATTTATTATAACATTGACTGATAGTGGAATTTGATTGATTACTTCCAACATACATAACAGATTCCACTTGCGTATTTGGTTCAATATGGGTTACCTGGGTGCAATGGAAATTGACAAAGCAAAGGACAATGACACGAACAACCTGATAAGATACAGACCGTAGTATAGGAAACTTTTGGTAGTGAGAGTCCTGTAACTATATGTTCCTGTATAAATACACAGATCGTGGAGTGAATAAAGGGAAAGTATTGATTATATTGGGTATAAAGTTGATTTACCTAAAGGATAGTGCAGATATTATTTTGATATATGGATGCTGTGAAGTTTGGTTTTCTTTTCATCAAGGACGAAATTTCTCGTATTTTCATTGGAAATATGAAACATGTTGCCTTTAAATTATTACTAGAGTTTCATATCAAATCCAGATACTCACAATTAGTAGTGACGTTTCGCAACATTTATACTGGTTGGTTGCTTCTTCTTGACTGAGCTGTATCCAGTACTAGCACTTGCTGTCTTAGCTGTAGTGTTGCATTGAATTTTCGTGGTTGCACCCACATTGTTCATAGCTTGCTCGTTGCGCCTCCTGATCCAGATTGACTCTCTTATCCATCTTGGGAACTTATCACTTTCTCGATGAAGAATTTTGTCCCCTTCAAGTCTATGATTCAGTGGCTGTGTCCCGGTGGCTGCGTTCTGCGACATGATCTGAAATGGCAGACTTTTGTTGTTCTGAAACCGATGATAACCGTGCCGCTCTGGTGCATGTCATTTGCTGATTGTATTTGATTCTTTCTGATGTTCCAAACTGTCTTCCTGTTTCCCCAACATATGGGAGTACGAGCGAAACATAACTGTCGCAACTGCACCTACACATATGTTAAAGGGGTACTACACCCTGTGGTAAATTTATGACTATTTTTGTATTTTCTCAAAAAATAATAACACACTGGTAACAAAAGTTATGTATATTATTGGGGCAAGGAATCCAATTACTACACTGAAATTTCAGTGACTCGAGACAAGCGGTTCGTTATTTATGATAAGAAATGAGGTACATCCTATCGGTACCTTATTTCTTATCATAAATAACGAACCGCTTGTCTTGGGTCACTGAAATTCCAGTGTAGTAATTGGATTCCTTGCCCCAATAATATACATAAATTTTGTTACCACTGTGTTATTAGTTTTTGAGAAATATGCAAAAATAGACACAAATTTATCGAGGGGTGTAGTACCCCCTTAAGGAAACAGGAAGACAGTTTGGAACAAGAATGAAAGAACATCATAAAATCAGTCAAGGACATGCACCAGAGCCGCTCTTTTATCATTGGTTTCAGAACAACACAAGTCTACCATTTCAGACTACGTCGTAGAGAACACAACCACATCATAGACTGGGAGGGGACAAAATACTTCATCGGGAAAGTGGTAAGTTCCTAAGATAGAAAAGAGAGTCACTCTGGATGAGGAGGCAACGCGCAAGGTATGAACAGTTTGGGGTGCAGCTTAATTTTTTCAGTCATGCATACAATCAGCTTATCCAACCCAGCTTAGTCAAGAAGATGCAACCAGTCAGTAAGGTTGTGAAACGTCACTACTAATTGTGAGCACCTGGATTTGTTATGAGAACTTTAGAAATAATTTATATAGACAATCCTGATGAAGAATCATTCCAATGATGTTGCCTTATTATTTATTTATAACCTATTATTAAGAATGCACATATCAAGATTGTAACGCATAAATGAACCTGACCTTTTCAGCTCACCTTCTTCAATTAGTCCAATATTCAATCAAGTATCATCGGACACAATTAGCGTTCGGCAGTTCCCTTGCCATCTTCGTTAATTTAGCATTGATCATAACGGAGAGTTCAACAGGAAACTCATTAGGTTATTGTAGCCACAAGAAATAAATCCATCAATAAGTTGACTATCTGTCAAAATTACCCTAAGGACAATGGTTCTACTTTAGCGAATCGGTTTGAGAACCAAATAAAGAAAAAAGTTTCACAATGCAGATATTATGGTACGAGGTTTTACTCGAGATTCTGAGGAAGTCAAATATCGCACTTCAAGCTCAACATGTCGTTATCAATAATACATGTGTCATAATATGTAAGTATCCAGTAAAGTAAAGTATGTGTCAAAGAAACACCTACTAAGTAATTGGAGCCATACAAATATTTGCATTTTATGACAGATTCCCTTTGAATACCAAAATGTAAAGCTGATTTTGACGTTTTGATTGCACATCAAGTTGGCGTTTGAATCTTGTTCAACGATTCACTGATTTAGAGACAGAGATTTCATTTGCATAGTTGTGATTTAGTAAAGCATAACTACTTCTTATAGTTAAATATATATGTCAATCAATTCTAAAATTGTTTTAACGTTTACTATCATGCTCTAATTGCTCTTTCCTCGTTTATCATTCGTGTTTACGCTTTTACGTGTCTTACAAGACATTCCGTGTAAAATCATCTAATATCCCCTCCGGCATATGCTAGCTAATGCTCCATGTTGTCGTCGCTTATAGTGAAAAATGTTTCTCCTGAATGAATCAAAACATGAAATCCATCATTTGCACACCGATAGTTTTCTTCGCTTGGATTGCTATCCAATAAAAAATCAAAACATCCCAGAGACAGGAAGAATGTTGCTATAACCTACTAAATCGCTTATAACTACAATTGTCTCACCTTGCATGACAAATTGCGACAATCTGTCTCACGGCTATAAAATGATTGAATTAAAGACGTGAAAAATAATATTTACGTGCAAAATAAATGGATGTTATAATTCAAATGATGGATAGTCGTGATCATAGGCATTTGAAGGGCCAATTCAAGGAACATGTTTGTAAATCAACTTGAGTTAAAGGATGTCTGCGGCAATCATAACATTATGTCTTATAAGTTAGAAAAATAATTATCAAGCATGAATCACATAGTTTTATTTAAAACAAAATCATATTGACCATAACAACGAATAAAAACAATCGGCTCTCACTAAGTCTCAGCACGCGATATTCAAAATTCAATTCAAAGTGCAATGACGTAATGGTTATTTGTGCTCCATTGTCGTCAGCTTTCATTGTATTACTGAGACGTTATTGCACTCGACAATTTCGGCGCCCAGGAATTTTGAATATCGCGTGCTGAGACACGGATGTTTTTATTCGTTTTTATGGTCACTATGAGTTTGTTTTAAATAACACCACGTGCTTGATAACTATTTTTCTTACATATAAGGCATAATGTTGTGATTGCCGGAGACTTCCTTTAATGCTCGCTTATGTGTAATTTGATAAATATGCTTATATATTTTACTCTTTTACTCCTATTTTCAAACATATTAAGCAGTACTTTAAAGTACGACATGACGTCATGTCGTCTATGGTTTGGTGAGAAAATGCAATATACCCTCCATCGCCAATGTCAATGCCATGCATTAACAGCAACTTAAGGTAACAGAAAAGATATTCCCCCGGTGTTTTCGGCATGCTTATCTCCTCATATCCTTTGTCTCTCTTCAGTAAACTTCAATTGATATTTTTAATATTTCACTTACTAGTATTCAACATTAATGAGTGGTTGTAGCTTAGAATACTCTCTTAACACATGCATAATAACACCTGTTTAATTGTAGTTACCATGGTTACACACACAATGCATCTTACCGTAACGTATGAAACCCTTGGAAGTGACCCTCTCGTTGTCATAATTTGTGTAAACATGGTAAGGATAGTGGTGATGCCCAGAGCTACCCGTGCTGGTACTGCTTGTACATCCAGGAAGAAATTAGTCCACGAAATAAGAACTAGAAGAGCCGTTGGGAAGAAATAGAACAGGAGGTGGAACTCCAGGCGACGGGTGAGAACAAAAGTAACTCGGATGTATGGAAGAGCTGAAAGACGATTAAAGATATGTTAACCCCGGATGTTAACATTAAGGCGAAATTAGACTAGCGATGAATCGAAGTGATTTGAGAAAAGACAAACCACTTCATTTGTTAGAAATTAATCGTTCGTCGCTACAGGTATTAATTAAACTGATCAAAATAGATTTGCTTACATTACATGAAAAGCAAAAAAACATACCAAGGGGTATTATTGTTCAGTGATATTTCTGCACACCTTAATCAAGAATGCCCATAATATTTACAGGACTTTATTTATCTTAGAGATCCACTGATGTGTTTTTAATCTTATTTCAAACAAAGATAGACCTAAATCATAATAATAAAAATTACAAATACAAGTTATATTGGTCGCTGACTAAATAATGTGTGCCCTAATTGACCGCAATAGTAACATCCACAGCAGCTGAAGGGAGTATCGCATTATGCTTTGCGATATACCATAATTAATAGAACTGCTCATGTCATTGAAAATGTACACAACCACCTACTTTTCAATTTTCAATTAGTCACTTAAAACAGGATTGCTTAGATTTTTTTGTGTAAAAAAAGGCGTTATAGTTGATGATTCTATAGAATAGTTTGTCTGTATGCAACAAGTATGAAGACGTTCTAAAACTGAAACGGTCCCCTATTCAAACGTATGTAAGAAACCCAACATCATTATTTTCTTTGTGACAAGCCATTTTGAAGCCTTTCAAAATTTAATGTGTGAAAGCTTACTTCCTCTTTCCCCGACACTTGAAACTGACTTTTAAATAGATATTGATGAACTATTTTGACACATGTTCGTCAACAATGTACTTAAAAAATTGGTTACTTTAAAATAATAAATGTTTCATATGTGTATATATTTCGTTTTGAAGTACTTTGATGCAAATATAAATTTTGAATTTACTTTATTTTGAATTGAATTCAACAAGTTATGAGAAACCTAGCATATAAATATGCATCCTCTTTACCCTTATAATGTAAACATGAAATGATATTTTGTGTGTGGATTATTAAGTGCGTTAATGGGAAAATTGGAAAGTGTAAATGTCATATATTTATATTTTGAAAAGTAAAAATGAAGCAATATTAAATTTGCAATCTCTCTACTTAAGGGGTTGTTTGGAATGACAGGTGAGTCAGGGGTCAAAAACAAAATTTTTACCTTTTTGACCTCAGCACATGTGTATGTATGATCTGCCATACAAAAATTAAAAAAACAATACCTCAAAGTATCATTTTTAATGTTTTTGTCATAATCACGCTTTTCTACAAATTTCATCTGTTTGTACCGGGGGCGTGTCTGTTGCCAGGTAGGCCTACATGACAGCATAGACACGCGTTACAACCTTGAATAATAATACAGAATTGTGACGTTATATTCTTCTTAACCTATCTTAGAACTGCCTATTATTTCAATTGTTATACCTGTTCTGGTTGGTTGATTGCATATACTGTATAGAAATTATGCAATATGACGTCGAGCATGACATAGTCATCTTCATTCAAATAAAATTCAGGTACCCGTAAGGTACCACGGAGCAATTCGCACGATAATACAATAAAACAGATGAAAGGTATGAATGGTTGTGGAATCGAATTGCAGACCTGTCCCTCTGTCACCTTAGAACTGCATCTCGTAGGCAATGGTAGGTAATAAACCAACCGGAACGGTATAACAATTGAAATAACAGCATGTCTTGGTCTCAATTCAAGATGTGCAATTTGGACACACCTACTCGTTGGCTGATTTATACTTCAACAGTTCCTCAAAGCTATATCAGAAAAGCCACTATCTCATTGTTCATTGGCCCGCAGTATGCGCTCGCCCCGGGGCACTCAACTATAGAATTGATGGGTATATGTGCCTACAAGCGTTGCGAAGTAGGCGCATATCAGTACAAAACGTTGGGGGTTTTTTTATAAAAAAAAAAGGGTCATTGTGTACAATCAAAATGAAAAAGGGGTCATTGGGTATAATATTTTGAAAACTGAAGGTGCCTGGTCATCGGGTATAGTCGGCTTCAAAAGAGGGGCATATATTGACAGGCACATACCGTCACCTCTAAAGTTGATGCCCCCGGGTGCTCGCATTATATTTTGTTCATGGCTCGGCTTTTAAAACTCCCACACGTCACAATAAGGCTATTGAAAAGTGTATAGAATAGCTAATGATAGACCGGTCCCTGCGATTAGTCGCGGACCCGAGCGACAATATAGTAAACACATCGAGTTTATAACACAAGTGACAGAAGTCGTGAATTATGGAGGGTTTCATTGAACTTCTACCAGCAAAATATGGAATAATACTAACTCAAGACACCAATCGAGATGATGATACCAGCCATAATGGAAGGCTTGTATTTGACCTTCTTATGAATCCAATTTCGTGGCGAGAAGTTAAAAAGGTAATGTATATTTCAAGAAATTTGGGTTCAAAATTCCGTATCAGCTTGTATCATCAATTCCGTAAATATGGCGTATAGAGGCACAACTTGACAATAAACTGAACTATTTAAACGTAAAGGACGCACTGGATACACATAAATTTGTGTTTCCTTGCTGGCGGAATAGTTGCAAAACTCTTTTTGTCAAAAAGTTGGACAATTTATGAATTATGATTGGCAAAATAGCGAAAGGAAATAGACTTTTCCAACCATGTAAAACTACACTGGGTTGTTGACATGGTCGACATACATTAAGGCATATGCATGTTCCTAAAGTAGGAGGTAAGTACTAAAATTAATTGTTTAAAGTGCTCAACATACCAGCAAAAGGTCATAGGGTCATCAGAGTACAGGGACTTTGTGAAATACTGGGTACAAAAAAAAAGTGCGTGAGCCGATATGCAACATCAAATATAAAAGCCGATTTACATAATTTCCCATGACCTTACAGAAGTGATCGTGCTCAAATATAAAACTATAGAGTTTGGTCCTTGATATGCACCATCAATTGTGTACTTGTGATCAATATTGCTAGGCAAACAATCACAGCAAACATGCCAAAATCCTCCCATTTCTCCTCCATTTACACACATATAAACCCATCCCTTAAGGAGAGAAATTAGCAACGTTTTTGAACGGGGCTTCAATTTTGTTTTATTTTTATTTATATATATTTTTATTTATAAAAAATTCTAATTTTTTACACTTTTATTGCGATCACTGAATGAGCCTTTAAGTAACACGGAGACTCATAGGGCTACTTAAGTTTCTGCTCACAACAATTTTATTCACCTGACTATTATTATCACCCTCTTGGGAAAACAACAGCTGATGCTCAAAGAAAACACAAGTATAGTTTTTCCAATTCCGGGGTTGCCTTGTTAAAAAACACGTTGTGAAACACAGTATGCATACGTTATTAACGAGATGATGGCTGTTACATTCAAAACAGTCATTATATACATAAATGTGTTCATGATGACGGACAGTGTAAGCAGATGATGACACTTGATACATCATATTAGACAAACTGTAAGCATGAAAGGCAGGGGCGTAGCCAGCTTTCTTGATCAGGGGGGGGCAAAATAAAATTATGGGGGCACAGACGAAAAAATTGCAGTTGCATCATACAATACATAGAGACTGTATGTCTTCGAGCTTCCCGAAAAAGGCCTTATTGGGATGATGTGCGCGCGTAGCGCGAAAAAAATGGTATTTTACGCTATTTTCGCCCATTATCCGACTAAAAAAAGGCTTTATTGTTACAATGTGCGCGCGTAGCGCGGAATTTTTTGTATTTTACACTATTTTGGCCCTGAATTTTGCTAGAAAAGGGGCTCCTTGCCCCTTTTTCCTTTTGCCCTCCAGATTTTCTCTTTCATTTTTGTCAGAGGGGCACTTTTTCTTTCATTTTTTTGTCAGGGGGGCACTCTGCCCCCCCTGCCCCCCCGCTGGCTACGCTACTGATGAAAGGACAAGTCCAAGAGTGGAGGTTGATGGCATTGGGCGCAACATATTGCAATATGAGTTGCACATTTCAACTCCAGTTTTAATTAAAAAAATAATAGCATAAAAGGACAATACTTCAAGAACTTACGGTGCATTTGACCCCAGTTGGAGCTGTTAAAAGAAGTTAAATTCGCCACTTCCAACCAAAAGTGTGATAAATCTTCTACGTGATGAACTTCTACCGGCGTGTGTTTTGCTTTGCCCCATTGTATTTGTAATTCATTACTGAAATGTCCCACTGAAATAGAATATGTGAAAGTAACTATAATAAGAACAATGAGTAATCAAAACACTGGGAACTTAATAAAAAAACGGTATTTGGATTAAAATATTGATACAAGCAAAAGTAAAACAAGTGGTATTGTCAAAATCAACAAGAAAGTCTTAGTTGTAACACTAATTACTTTTTGTTACTCAATCTGCTCAAGATATCAAATATTTTAATTTTCAGTATTGCAACTTTGCTGAAAAAAAAAAAGAATTTCGCAAACTGTTAGTTGAACATCAATCAAATAATTTTGTCGGAAAGACGGAAATCCGTACACCTTCATAGACGCAGTCTTTAATCACAGGTTCAGTTATATACAGGTGCAGTTAAAAAGCTTGGTTGCGTGCTGTCTTGGTGAGGCTACCCGTGAATGCTGCTTTGAAGGCATTGAGGGATGGCAGCTGTGCTGGCTCCAGTTGCAGGGATTTCCAGTCTTTAGAAGTACTCGGTAAGAAGGACGACAGGAAGACTTGTGTTATGACCTCGGGTGCATGATGTGGATTGCACTAGGTATTTCCCCAGTTGATGTGAACGATGTGAACGAGGCCGAAGCGGATCTGGTATAGCATGAATAGTCTGGTCTGTGATCTGCTGTTATGCAAGGTTGGCTATTGGAAATCTTTTATCATGTTTGTAATACTTGCATTTTGATGGCGGTGTGGAAGAAACCTCTGTTAACTTAATACATGTATTTACAAAGGCAATTATAATTGTAGAACTGTTGAAGCACAAAAGCAATGACATAAAGATATTAACTTTACGATAGAATTTAAGGAATTTAACTTAAACTTATGGAAAACTTTATTTGTAATTATATTATATTATAATTATATTAATTATATTAAAGGAACATTCAGCGATCCGTCAATTCCACACTACACTATTTCCCACACATGTAATTTTTGTGCACTTTTCGAATTGTTACTAATGTAGTAACTAACCCTTACAATACATTAAGTATGTCACTCGTCAAGTTAGACAAATTTTAATTCATTAGGAGTCGAACCTGCAGTTACAGGACGAAGTGCCCATCTCTCATTCGTTAGCGATTAGGCTAGACTCCACCGTAATGTTGCTGTAGGGGGATCGTCACACCTGTTCCGCAGCGAGTCTGGATACCTTCCAAGCATTTAAGAATACCGTTACCCATTTATACATCTGGGTGCAAATGAGTGATCGAGAGAAAGTGCCTTGCTCAAGGGCACAACACGATGGCATCGCCGGGGCTCGAACCCGCAACCTTCCGATTATGGGGCGGAACCCGTGTTCGCTAGGCCACCGTGCACCTCTCTTTATTGACAACATTGTAATGACTGCAAAGGGCGATGCTTACCCTGTGCCTTCTTGTAAGAACATGGATGAGCATGGCAATGAATAACTCAGTTTGAATAAGAATCTTTAAAACACCTTTAAAAACTCTACCGCAGGATAGAATTAAGTACAATGTAAAACACTCAGCACGTCCATTTGGCTCGCCCGCCTGCGGTAGTTATCCATTTATGGATTTGTTTTTGTATGCAAAACATTCCCCTACCCATAAAATACATGGTTGTTGAACATTTGCAGCCATAAAAGGTCAGGCTGGTCAATATTGAATGAAAATGTCAATTAATGAAACGTGCTACTTGAATTCAATTTTGAATCGCCATGAGGTAAAAACGTGAGAAGAGGTCAGGTGAAGGAGTAATAAAGACATATCAGTTTTCCACCATATTCAAAGATATCACTTTATTCGTGTTTAGAGCGAATACCTTATTCAACAATGCATACGATGCGAAATGACTCGATAAACTGCACCACATTTGTTATGGTAACATGCTATGTATTCTATTCTTTTGGAAATTACAAATAATAATCAGCAATAGAATGGTATGTTTGCAGCTATACCACAATTTTGCAACAATATAGGAAATATAATTGTCGCATGTGTACGTCATTCGAGCATGCTGATTGGTTACATAGAGGTTAGAGAGGCAAATTAACATCACATGTACAAGTGCCGCGTACACGTACACAAAATCCGACTGTACCTCAAACTGTTTTACGACTAATTGGTACAACCAATACACAGATTTATATCGCCAGGTGATTAGAAGAAATACATCACCAATACATACATCAAGGTAGTTCTTAATATATGTTTGAAGGTTTTCGCCATTTTAAAAATACTTTTCTACACTTTGCTTATCAGAAGGAAAAAACGCGATCGAGGAAACAGGCAAATAAATAAGAAGAAATCTCGTACAGCGCGCACTTTTAAATATGGTGTATCGGTGTGCTGCTATGTTGGAGTCCTCGAAAGTAAAGCAAGACACAAGCACCCCACCCCCTCCACACAGTCACACACCACACTCAGCCCCACCCCCAATCACTAAAATTAAACCTGACGAAAGTGCTCATATCAGTAGTCACTCATATTTACTCAGATGGGTCCATCAAATTAATTTTAAGAGAAAAAAAATGACTACTAAATGAAGTGAGTGTGATTAATCTTTTCTGACAGGCAATTTCCTAACTTGGTACAATTTTGTATTCTAATATTACCTCATTTCAGGGAAAAGTCAAATCCTCGAAGGAGTCCTGGATTAACAGACTTAAATTTTTTATTGTTTAAAAATAGTATGTTAATTTAAATACGGTACTTACAGCTTCCTATTTCCAGATTACATTTTTGCACATCAAAAGGAAATGTCTTAAAATCCATCGGGCAAGCTTGTGTCAGCGTCAGTCTGCAAGGTAATAAAACCAAATAGGAGAAATATTTAATCACGTGTTGTTATGAAATAAATTAATGTGTTTTAATTTTTATGTATGAGTAGCCTGTGTATTATGGTTGGGAGCAATACCGGTTTGGGGATTATGTTACTCAAATTTAAAGTAAGCATTATAAATGTAATGTAGAACTTAAGGATCTCGGTATCATAAGCCACATGACATCATCGTATCATCGTAGACGCTTTCCGGCTATGTTGCCATTGCGCACGCTACTACTGCTCTCCAGGCTATTCTGTCATTGGTCTGTGTAAGAGTTTGTTCATCTACTTCTTTCTGCATTTGCGCCACCCACGTTGGTTTTGGGCGTCCGACAGGACGCTTAGTTTTTCTTTGAAATTCAGTTAGGGCTTGACGTGCTGGAGTTTCTTCTGGGAGTCTGTATAGATGACCCACCCAGTTTAGTCTTCTTCTTTTGATGGTTTTGCTCCATGGTTCAGCATTTGTGTTTGTATATAGATCAGCATTTGTCATTTTGTCTAGTTTTGTGATGGATATTGTTCTTCTAAGTAGAGTTCTTTGAAATACATCTATTTTGTGTTCAAGTTTTGTTGTCAATGTCCATAATTCACTATTGTATAGAAAAATGGATCCTACATACGCATTAAAATTCTCATTTTTGTTGTAATGTTTGCTCTTTTGCTTTGCAGGAAATGTTTGAGTTGATTATATGATGCTATTGCTAGACATTTTCCCCTTTTTATATCTTCGTTAGTATCTAGTAATGTTCCTAGGTATTTACATTTTTTCCAGTCTGATGGACCATCTTTGTGTACTTTGTATAGTTCTGTTTTATCTTGATTTATTGTTAGATTTCTCTTTTTTAGTTTTGGTGGTACTGTTTTTCTTATTTTGGTGATTCGTCCAGTGTCTGTTGTTATCCAGCTTATATCATCTGCATATTGTTGATCAATTTGAAATGTTTGATCTGGGCTGGATTTGAAATAGGAGTGATCCTGTATATGTGATGGTAGAGTATCATAGGAGACTTCTTTTAGTATGGCATAATTATGTTCAGTTTCATGTGCATCTCTCTCAGCTTGTAGGGATTTAGCTAGATAAAAAAGCGAAAAGTATTGCACTAGCACAATCTCCCTGTGGAGCTCCTATGTTTGTGATGATGTTATCACCAGTGTGTTTATCTACCTGTATTTGTATTTCTACATCTTTTAGTAGTAGATAGAACATGTCAAGTACTTCCTTTAAATCTTTAAAGCCACATGACAACAGTATTAGAATTATGAGTTGAGTCAAATCATTAGTAATCAGGCCGATGCGAGCCAAATATCTCTATTCTGTGTAAGCTTTCACACCACGACCCCCAATCCTAATATTTAATTTTAGTATTCAATTTGAGGATCATTCATTTCCTTTTTATCTATGCCTTTTATCTATTCCTTTATATGTAATTAAACACATGAAAAGAAAATGTTTCCAAATTAAGAGCGACTGACTGTCAGAACCATTACAAAAGCAGGCTTCGTAGCTACATGAGGATGACCAATGACCATCATCCGATGGGCAGTCTTAGTCTCTCAAGGTATGAGCAATATTATTGGCCAATTCGCTGACGAAGTGACGTAATAATCGGATTTACTACAATAGCAATAGATTAATACAATTTTTGAATAGATCGCTCTGCACTACGAGCAGATTGCTCTTGTGAATACAAAGATCTTACAGGTGCGAGTGATTAGCATTTTTTGACATCTATGGTTCAATGCACTGGTACCGCGTGATCCATGTAGTGCAGGGCGATCTATTCAAAATTGTATTCATCCATTGGTATGGTAGTTAATCCGATTAATTACGTCCCTTCGACAGGGAATTCGTCGTCGAAGTTATGTAATAATCGGATTAACTACCATAACAATAGGGTAAAACATTTTTGAATAGATCGCTCTTCAGTAAGTTCACGCGGTACCTCTGCATTGAACCATATCAAGTTGATCATTCGCACCTGTAAGATTAGTATATTTGAATGGAGCGGTATTGTATTCAATCTATGATTGCAGACATACACAGGTGATGAGTACTATCTGCTTGTAGTACAGCGCGATACATTCAAAAATTGTTTTACCCTATTGCTATGGTAGTTAATCCGATTATTACGTCACTTCAACAGCGAATAGTCTGTCACTAGTAAAACACTGGTAAAAGGCCACTGAAGTATTCAATCAGGAGAGCTATGCATGAAACATGGCACATCAGCTCCAACAGAACATATTAACACCTCATCAGTTACGCAGTAGTATCTTGATACAGTCATGTCAATACAATGACAGAACGAACGGTGAAATAACCTCGGTGATATTCAAAGGCAAATCACGTTGTTTCCTCGTCAGATGTTGTAAAGAATGTGTTAATTTCTCCCAGGTTGATACTGTAAAGGACGTGACCATTTGCACGATTAAAATCCTTGGAACTAGACACAGTTAGTGAATTCTGTACTCGTCATGCAGAATCCAAAACTATTTACATTTCCTAATGAGTTGGAAAGTACGATCCAGAAACGTGTGTGTCAAATTTAGATAATTGAATAAGTTGAATAATTAGAGAATAAAGGTATTGTTTTTAGCCACTGGAGTGCATCTATCGTCTCATATAACACGGGCGACATCATTATTTTAAGTAAAACAACGAGGCGAAGCCGAGTTGTTTTACGCCAAAAATAATGATCGCCCGTGTTATATGAGACGATAGATGCAGGACAGCGGCTAAAACAATACCTTTATTCTCATTCTTAAACACTTCAATTCAAATGAAAATATTATACAAGTTTTAATCAAATTAAATCCTACATTTTGCAAGGAATTACCTAGGGCTTAAAATCGATCAGTCCCGTTGTTGCTGTGCGCCTCCGATTGGTCCAAATAGCGAGTACGCGTATCGCGTCGACGCATACGCGCTGACCCGTGTGATATCGTGTCATATCACACGGGTAAAGCTGGGTAAGAACCAATAAGATTGCAGGAACGTTCTCAAGTGTTTAAGAATTTCATTTCTAGCTTCAATGAATGAAATACTTACAATTATATAAACCAGGAAATCAGAGACAATTGTAACAACTTTCAAATGACAAAATTGAATCCCAAGTGAATAAACTCTAACATAAATTGGTATTGCATCCATAAAATTGATGGATGTCGTCTTGAAAACCGCTTAGACATTGAGATACTGCAACACCTGCATTATTGTCAGATTCATATTAGACGACACACTATTTCACTTCATTTGACATCATAATCCTTAATAAACTGAATTGAATGAGGTTTAAAATTAAGCTATCCTCCTTTAAAATCCCTGATTCCATATTCTTTTACTCGCATTATGTCGGCTACTGACTTATCAATATTGACAAATTAATGTGTCTGAGACTACGACACCTGCGCTTAGACGTCTCAGGCTTGCACAAAAGAGCAATGTACACTAGCACAGCGTCTTTAAAGTGAAAACAATTTCAATACAGCGACTACATCTTGAATGCGTGTATTAGTGAATTTGATTGTCTGATTAAATTATTATTATTGTTATATTTTAGTTCATCAAAGTGCATTACAGTAGACTAAAAATCTGAATTTGAAAACGTTTCTAAATATTTATACTGACTGACTGCAATAATCGTCACAAAGATGGCTTTGTAGTTAGCGGGATAACCTTGTTTTTTTTCACACGTCTTAAGGGTATACGATGTATTGTTGGTCGAAGCAGCCAAAAACAAATAGTTCACAGCATCTTGCGAATGGTAGTGAGCTTTAGCAAAAATTGCATTGCTCAATTCATAGCAAGCGTGTAGAAGAATACAAATACGTTTTCAAAGTATATGATTTGTAGAATGAACTTTTGCAATTTTTCAATAATATATTGATTCAGATAATGAAAATCGATTTTTTGGCTGCTTCGACCAACAATACCTAGTATACCCTTAAAGCACGAGCGAACTTATTGGCCAACATACAGTAAGCCAAATAATGAAGGTACCAGTTACGTTCACCCCCTGTATATCCTAAACAAAGGCAGATATGTCATAATTGGAACCAACAGCCAATTATTGGAACCAACAGCTTTTAGCTCGAATTTAATATCTCATTCGGTGACATTGTTCAAGAAATAAAGACACAACGATCCAAAACAACAAGGAAGATGCGAATTTAAAAGTTGCAGTTTGCCACATTGCATGCCCTATTTATGCTATTGATTTGTATACAAAGCGTTCGCGAACAAGAGAACCGTGCTTTCATTGATTAGCACGACAAACTAGCGTCGTGATTTCATTGATTAGAACACAAAAGTGCAACTTTTTATTTCGTATCTTCATTAGGTTTTGGATCACCATTTCTTTAATTCTCAACCAATTTCAACAAAATTAGGTGTTAAATCAGAGATAACGAGTACAGGTATTGGCTACTACTACTGTTTATTTAGAATATACAGAGGTGAATACAACTGCTACCTTAATTCTTTTGCTTACTGTAGTCTGTCAATTGTAAATAGAGACTGAAGTATCCAATCAGGAGAGCTATGATGAATGAAACATAGCACATCAGTTCCAACAGAATACTAAAGTATTATCAGTATTATCTTGATACCGTTATAACACTCATACACAAATCGCGTTATTTCCCTGTCCGATGTTCTAAATAAACCCTAATTTCGTGTAATATTACATGAAGGAGTAACCATAATGATAAATAAGGTGTTGATGCTATAAAGTACGTGTTCATTTACGTGATCATTTGCACAATTACAGCCCTAAAACAAAATACACTTTGCAGCCTAACTAATGAGGTAATGTAAATAGCAACTAGATCTTGAATGCGTGCATCAGCAAATCTGATTGTCCAGTTAGATCTCGGCATCACAGGATTTATCTATAAATATTAGGATTCGTCGCAAATGTATCATGTATGCAGCTACTTACGTCTTGGGTTTTTAAGGGTATTGCAATACAATACAATACAATACAATACAATACAATACAATACAATACAATACAATACAATACAATACAATATAATACAATACAATCCAACACAATACAATACAATAGATTAAAAACCAGAACTTCAAAATGTGTCCATTCATTTTAAGAGTATCTGACAGCTGGTTTCATGGCTACTGGATAATGCCCACTGTATGATTGCCTACTGGATAATGCCCACTGTATGATGGCCTACTGGATAATGCCCACTGTATGATTGCCTACTGGATAATGCCCACTGTATGATTGCCTACTGGATAATGCCCACTGTATGATGGCCTACTGGATAATGCCCACTGTATGATTGCCTACTGGATAATGCCCACTGTATGATTGCCTACTGGATAATGCCCACTGTATGATTGCCCACTGTATGATTGCCTACTGGATAATGCCCACTGTATGATTGCCTACTGGATAATGCCCACTGTATGATGGCCTACTGGATAATGCCCACTGTATGATTGCCTACTGGATAATGCCCACTGTATGATTGCCTACTGGATAATGCCCACTGTATGATTGCCTACTGGATAATGCCCACTGTATGATTGCCTACTGGATAATGCCCACTGTATGATTGCCTACTGGATAATGCCCACTGTATGATTGCCTACTGGATAATGCCCACTGTATGATTGCCTACTGGATAATGCCCACTGTATGGTTGCCTACTGGATAATGCCCACTGTATGATTGCCTACTGGATAATGCCCACTGTATGATTGCCTACTGGATAATGCCCACTGTATGATTGCCTACTGGATAATGCCCACTGTATGATTGCCTACTGGATAATGCCCACTGTATGATTGCCTACTGGATAATGCCCACTGTATGATTGCCTACTGGATAATGCCCACTGTATGATTGCCTACTGGATAATGCCCACTGTATGATGGCGTCATTGTTTCTTTACGCGTGTTATTGTACAAGCAAACTCATTGGCCAATAGTTTGTCACTCGTATGTATAGAGACTGAAGTATTCAATCGAGAGAACTATGCATGAAACATGACACATCAGATCGAACAAAACATATTAACACTTCATCAGTTACATATAATTATCTTGATAATCGTCGTAAATAAAATGACTTTGACACAACCGTAATAAAATTCCTAAGCAAATCACGTTACTTCCTTATCCTTGTTCTAAAGAAATTCGTACATGCTGCATTGGACGTGATCATTATTTTGCACCATTAACATCCCTAAATGATGCATTTGATAAAAATGAATCCACTTCATGCAGAATAATAGATTATTTGCTTTGCCTAATTATTTGGAAAGTATAATCTACAAAATATGTCACTATGTATAGAGAATAAAAGGCGAATATTTATAATGAAATATAAACCATTATAGAAACAAATTGTTCAGCAAAACAGAAGCAATTGTAATGAACTTTAAATGACAAATTTAAATCGCAGGCGTAGAAGGACTAACATAAAAGTGTATTGCCACCAGAGAATTTATGGATAGACATTTCAATATTGCAATTTGAAACGCCTGCATTTTTGTCATTTTCACATTAGACGACACGCTATTCATTCGACATCATAATTTTAAATATGACATGATCTGGTCCACGGAGGCCAAAGGCGGCAAATTTGAAATTGAGATAAAGGCAAAAATATAGAATAAAAAAATAGAAACAAGTATGCTAGACCTTTTGGTGTAACCAATTTAGTATATGATAGCCTAGTATTTGTTTAAGGTAATAAAATATAGAGTAACTAAATTTTCAAAAATGCCTCCTTTGGCCTCCACAGAGCAGCTCATGTCAAAAATACAAAGAACCCAGACCGAACGGATGAGGCTTAAATTGAGTCATCCTAATACCGTATTCCAAATTACATTATATAAAGTATTAATGTCTGATCTTTATTGACAAGTTATGTGTCTACGACTACGACATTTTTGGGCTAAAACATAAATGTTAAATTAGAATTTGACATCTTTTGACAGGCCTGTTTTGGAGTAGGCTACATTTCTCTGCAGCCTTTAATTAATAACATTATTAAAAGCATCGACATGAAAACGTCTGTCAAATAACTTCCATATAGGTATTAAGGCAATCCACATTGGAAAAGTTCGTACCCGCTTTAGGACTGGATATTCGTCGCAAATTGTACGCAGAAACGGCACGGATGTTGACGTAAGCGTCTCCACGTGTCTCCACCTCATTTATCTCCAAATCTGCTAATACGCAGATCTACCTTCCTCTCCATCACTGCACAAATATTACCCACACATCGCTACATTATACCTACTTGTTTTATTGACCACGAACATTTACTAACAACTCTCGCACATACTTTGTTACAAATCTTCCCTGTGAGCTGCATTGATTGGTCGGAGAAAATCTAGCTAGGAAGCCGCTTACACAAACGACAAGGCAGTGAGAGCACGGTCGTGATTATATGCATGACCCAGGATCGGTACAAGAGATCATTCCATAAACTCTTTGGAAGCGGTAAACTGTCTACGCTTTTATTATCACTAGTGTAGATTCGCAAGTCTCCAGTGTAGACACAATGCAGACCACGGAAATGTCATATTAATGCGCATTTATATAACTCAGATCTGCTCTCATGTGCCTGATGAAAGATCTACAGTACTAAATACATTTTCATGTTAGTTTACTCCTGAATATTTTCACTAAGAACAATGTTAAGGGAACTTCAATTATGTGTCTTGATGTCAATCAAAATGGCATAGATGGGTTGGCAAAACAATTCATTATACTTTAACCACAATGAATTGCAGTACCCTTAACAATAGTTTATACAACGTTGGCAACATTGGCAAAGTATTTCAGTGATGCAGGAACCAACTCAAAGCTTATTTCGTACGTACCGGAGAGTTAAGCTGGTTCGAGTGAGTATTGTTGGTTACAACATTATTCATGTTATCGCAATGGCTAAAGGCAATTGTCCATATAAAATGAGCAGAACTGTGAAGTTATACACTGCACAGTCATGAATAGCAGAACATACTAACACCTCTCACATACGTAGCATTCTCACTTCAGCCGTTAATAGTGTGACAGAATGGGTAAGAAACATTTCAATCCAGTATTCCTTCAGAGATGATATAAAAAGGCTGTGATTGGTGAACTGATACGAAATGGTAAGTTATTCATGGATAGGAGCAACACCTAACACCAAGCTCTCTCTCACCAATTGATCCAATCCAGTGGCAAAACAAGTATTGTTAATTTTGACAATCCTTGCCATCTTAAACATATGTTCCAATGTGACCCAGGATCGGTACAAGAGATCATTCCATAAACTCTTTGGAAGCGGTAAACTGTCTACGCTTTTATTATCACTAGTGTAGATTCGCAAGTCTCCAGTGTAGACACAATGCAGACCACGGAAATGTCATATTAATGCGCATTTATATAACTCAGATCTGCTCTCATGTGCCTGATGAAAGATCTACAGTACTAAATACATTTTCATGTTAGTTTACTCCTGAATATTTTCACTAAGAACAATGTTAAGGGAACTTCAATTATGTGTCTTGATGTCAATCAAAATGGCATAGATGGGTTGGCAAAACAATTCATTATACTTTAACCACAATGAATTGCAGTACCCTTAACAATAGTTTATACAACGTTGGCAACATTGGCAAAGTATTACAGTGATGCAGGAACCAACTCAAAGCTTATTTCGTACGTACCGGAGAGTTAAGCTGGTTCGAGTGAGTATTGTTGGTTACAACATTATTCATGTTATCGCAATGGCTAAAGGCAATTGTCCATATAAAATGAGCAGAACTGTGAAGTTATACACTGCACAGTCATGAATAGCAGAACATACTAACACCTCTCACATACGTAGCATTCTCACTTCAGCCGTTAATAGTGTGACAGAATGGGTAAGAAACATTTCAATCCAGTATTCCTTCAGAGATGATATAAAAAGGCTGTGATTGGTGAACTGATACGAAATGGTAAGTTATTCATGGATAGGAGCAACACCTAACACCAAGCTCTCTCTCACCAATTGATCCAATCCAGTGGCAAAACAAGTATTGTTAATTTTGACAATCCTTGCCATCTTAAACATATGTTCCAATGTGAATAATTTAAAGAGTAAAATGGGTAATACTGTTATGTTATGTTATGTTATGTTATGTTAACCACCACTTGTGTATCGTGTATCGTCTACTTTAAACCTTTTTTTTATTGTGAAAATTAAATTCGCTTTTTTTTTTATTATGAAAGAGAAACTGAATACCATTTCTAACGATGTTAAATTCATATCACCTCTGATTCTCTTTGATTAAAGTTCTAAGTGTTCTAATAAAAACTAGCGTCTACAATTACATGCGTGGATAAATGTGTGGTGTATGAATTATAGCACAACATGCTTGCTTATACGTCTTATTCAGGGCCTTCATCCGTAAGATATCAAGACATTAGGTGAATCAACATTCATGGTGTATAAATAAATTAAGTTATTTCCATGTTAGATGATCTAAGAGGAATGTGATCGACGATTTGATCCAATGGGATATAGGTTCAGCCTGGATTGGCGCAATGGTAATACACCTTGTACCAGTATTCCAATCACGCCATAGCCATCTCTGCATACACTGTCACCACAAATAGCCAAAGCAGATACAACTCCGATTCCAACAAAATGTACTTATTTCCCTTATAACAATGTTAGATTCCGATAAAACACGCAAATTCTGATATAATGAATCTGCTGTTTCCAGTAATGCATTTAATATCAAAAGAATTTTATCTTTTGCCAAATTATATCTTCTTTGGACTTATTCATCTTTAAAACGTAGTAGTCTTTTGAGACATAGAGCTTGAATACCATTTGCGAACGATGTAATCTCAGGTCCAACTATTCATGTTGATGAATTGATGGATAAATTGTTTGCTGCAAGCATTTCAGAGCAGGTGCCTTTTAACATTAATGCTCTTGTTTTGCAACATTACGGGGAATGTAATGAGTATTAATTTCAACATAATGGTATATTGCAAACAAGAACAGAATGGGAAAATGATGTATGAAAGTAAGGTATTGGAATAGCATAAGAGTTTCACATATAGCCAAATACAGGCGTTTGTTATCATCTACTCAAGTCGCTTCTCTCATAAGCAACGGTACGAGTTCGAGCCAACGCATTATCAATTTTCATTTTGGTGGCATAATTGCGCTACCTTGAAATTCCCCTAGGCAAGGCATTTATTGCTAATTGTCTCAGACTACCAATACGAGACTCAGCGAGCTGGCTGCGTTGGTTATTCTATTACGGTCCGTGAAGAGAGTGATTTGACTTTCAAGAAATTTTGTCGGTTGGGAACCCTTGTAATGTATCAACCCAGTCTCTTCACAACAGTGCTAATACTAAGCACTGTACAAATAGTCTTAAAGCGCTAATATTGAGCACATAAGTGAATAGTACTTTAGTACAGCGATAGCGCCCTCTGTTTGTCAAAATTAACTTTAGTACGTATTTTCAACGTAGTGAATAAATATGTGAGGTTATATGCGACACCAAATAATATAAAAAGCAGACTATTAGTATGTTAAAAATCGAAATGAGGTACGGGAATGGCTGGGCTGGCTACGGGGTGTTAGCTCGGAGGTATGGGGATGGCTGGGGTGGCTACAGGACGTTAGCTCAAAGACAATATTGCTCAAAGACAATATTGTTTAAGGTTGCGCCGCAGGCTTACAAAGAAATAATGTTGCTCCAAGCTTAAACTATAAATTAGCCCCCGATAGAGGTCAGGGCCTGAAGAATGAAGGAAATTATGGGGAAAAGAGTAAAAAAGTTAAAATTATGAAATGGGTGACGGGCTGACTCTAAGTATAAGTATGTGTGACGGGCTGGTTATAACATGATCCTTAAGGTCTTGCTTTCTTGCCCTGCGAGGCCCTTATATTGGGTTCCACTTGAGTGTTTAGTTGTCGTATGGGTGTCACCGGCTTCGGTCCTGCCGGCCCTGCGGCCTTGATGTTTTTTGTTGATACTGGGCTTAAACACTCCAAGTGGGACCCCAATACAAGGGCTCCGCAGGGCATGAAAGCAATGAGTAACCTTGCTGTTAAACCGTAAGTAACCTTAATGTAATGACCTTGAAAATACGTATTAAAGTGAATTAGAGGGCGCTATCACTGTACTAAAGTGCTATGCACTTACGTGCTCAATATTAGCACTTTAAAGACTGGTGTACAGTGCTTAATGTTAGTACTCTAGTTAAGAGATGAGGTTGCACCGTATACATGGTGAAAGACTAAGACGGAGAGCACTCGCCTTGAACTGCCTTACAGGGATTGTAAGAGATTTTTTATATAAAATATGTTTCAGTATTCTTTGTGAGATAAAATCATGTTAGACTAAAATGTTCTGAAGCATTTTCACAAATGATCAAGGTTGTCTCATATTGTACACGGACGGGGTTCATTAGCACTATACATTGAAAAGGAAAAGAAAAAAGGAAAGACATAAACTTTCAAAATTTAATGTACTTTTGTAAAGAACAGTATTGTTAATGAGAATGTGATTGTTAAGAGGAGTATGCGATACTAGCGATTGCCTCTGGATATAACATGTTTCAAAGCATAGGCTAATGTACGCTTTACTTTATACTTGTATATAATATTTCAGCAATCTGAACGTTTTATACCAACTAAAAACACCAATTCAAACATGATGGAGTGTGCCAACAGAATATTAAGTGTAACACAATTTCTGATATCAGTTTTACTTACGCTACGATTCACATCGATGCAAGTTGATGAAGATGAAGTTGGAGATTTCCATTACCATAGGAAGAAGAAGTTTATCAAACGTTTCTCGCAATTTCGATAACCAAGAATAGAGCATGCATTAGTTACACAGGAACAGATAAAATCCTATTGGATGATGACAGAATGTAAACGACTTCCATTTACAAGATTTTTCTACTATATTGAAAATTGCAGTAACGTATTTTTCTTATTATAAGCCTACTATTGATCAAACCTTTTCACGTGAGGGGATTTCCATATTTCACTTTATCTCACTTCTATGAGAATTTTTGTATTGTCTTTAATTGTGCATCGTAGTACCTGATAACTAATTTTCTGGTTCCAAATAAACATCAAAATGGATGGGTATCAATCATGTTAATAGAGCCTTTGCCGACTATACGAGTACATGGTAAGTGCGAAAATGTCATTGTACTGGATAAATCAATTGAACACTCAAAATAAGAACTTCAAGTACATAGAAAAACTACAATTTAAATATTACATAAATCACTTAACTACAAACAATTCATAAGAGCATTGCATTAATATAGCTACAATTAATGAACGGCAACTTAAATCAGACGCCAACTAGTATAAATTAATACCTTTACATAATTTCATTTCGCCGCAAGGTATCTTGTGAGTATTTCATGATTTTACTAATGCTGTTTTAAAATTAATTGACATTATATTGCAATTAGTTAAAGCTACTTTAATTTTATTTATTATTAACATTCTATCGATATGTTACATTTCCACATAATGTTCGGCGTTTTTATCCTAAGAGGAATCACCCAGGTCATGGATGATCATAATTGATTAGACGAATCTCTTACCCTCCGGGTGGAACTTTAAATATTGATTAGATAGAACTTGAATATTCATTATGACATTTCACGAAATGAAATATCTGATTTTAATAACAGGCAGGTAGTAAACTTTTTAAATTCAACTTTATACATTCTGCGACAGTTTAACTGGCTACACTTCATGTACTTTCCGGTTGCCTTCACTCCACACAAACCGAAACCGCCTGGCAATGATAACATAGAAACAAGGCTTTGAATACATTAATCGGCTACTAAAAGGGCTCAGTCGATCATGTTATGTTTTGCCCTATTATCATTGTTTATGAATTAATAAACATACCTGGTTCGTTTAAAGCACAAAAAACCCTCTCCGTTATAAAGAAATAAAAATAAAATATATTTAAATTTCCCGGTATCGGGGGCGGCCATATTCGATCATTTCTTACAGCCGAATATCGATACAGCCGAGTGGGCAATGCTAGTTTTCCTATGGAAGTTATCCACTTCACTTACGTGTGACTTCTAACAAAATGAGCTGGTTCCCGTAGCATTCCTCATCCAAAACAATTCAATGCACGACCCCGGAGTTACCTGCATGACTTTGGCGGGCTGTTTTGAAACAGTCATGGTTGCACGACATGTACGTTGTTTTCGATTTTCTTGTCCGTTTCGCGCTGCTATCCGTGTTGCCAATATCGCTTACCACACGACCTAAGCGCCCCCCCAATGTGTGCAATGTGACGTCACTACAGCCCAAGTATCGAATCGTGGCGACTTCCACTGATGACTTTAATTAATTAATTACATTAATTAGTAAAAGTGTTTGATTCTAACAATACCGTCAATGTATTACTAGAAAGACAAGTATTACAATGTGTCCTTTAAGGGGGTACTACACCCATGTGCTAAATTTGTGACTATTTTTGCATTTTTCTCAAAAAATAATAACACACTGGTAATAAAAGTTATGTATATTATTGGGACAAGGAATCCAATTACTACACTGATATTTCAGTGACTCAAGACAAGCGGTTCAGTATATATGATAGGAAACGAGGTACATCCTAGCAGTACCTTATTTCTTATCATAAATAACAAATAACAAACGCTTGTCTTGGGTCAGTGAAATTCCAGTATAGTAATTTGATTCCTTGCCCCTATAATATACATAACTTTTGTTACCACTGTGTTATTAGTTTTTGAGAAAAATGCAAAAATAGTCACAAATTCATCGAGGGGTGTAGTACTCCCTTAAAAAAATCGCCCGGCTGTTTCCTTTAAAATATTCATACGTGTAAAAAACCTAAACCATTCAGGTGTGAAGAAATCAGTCAGTTACTACTGCCTGAGGAAGGTAACATATCGTTACCGAAAATATTTGCAAGCCAAATGAAAATTTGCCTGCATTAGTTTCCGTTCAAAGATTCTTTTGTTTATTGAACTACCGGAACGTATGAGCCTTCACTGTTCGTCTTCAATTATTAAGTTATTATTTTAGTGCGACAGACAAGATCGTACTGTTGATAAAATGTGTTTGTAAAAAAGCTACGAAATTTAATAGAGCGTGACAACTAAATCGAATCTTGTATATCAACACAAGAAAAGCGAACAATAAGCGATTTCGACATTTGACCTATTTTTGATAAGAATACGCTTCAGAGAGGAGCATATCTCCTTGCAGGCTTAAATGTCATTTTAAGCTCATATTGACATTGGAAAACAAACCCTCAATAAAAGCGTTTGTTAAATTCCTTAAAGCATTGATATTGTGTTGCTTATCCCATCAGTTATCCCATCACGTTAACATTGAAATTATACCACACGCAGGTAACTTAGTTATCACGTATTTCTCTTCAAGCAATTTGTACGGCAAATGTAATCTTTGTATAACGATAGTGAAAGAATACTTTACCCATGCTTTCACAGCTGTTTCATATTTCAAATAATTATTACAAAAGATGTACAAGACTCGGGTGTATATCGTCTACATCACATTTTGCTTCTCATTTATCATGTTTGTGGTTTGAAAGTTTCTGAATTATCTCGATGATTTATGTATGCGAAAGACAATACTTCATGCTCTTCAAATAAGATATCCTTCGATGAAACATAATTCCAACCTTTTACAAAATAATCAATAACGTGAACACATAATGCCCAGCGTGCACGTAATTAAAATAAAAATAGCACTTAAGTTCCCCTGAATTTTCTCATCGATGGAAAGTTTTTTATCTATTTTATTGTGCGTTAATGAACATTCTTTCAATAACTACAATCTACAAATAGCTATTATGCCATAACGATGGTTAGGAAATCCTACTGACAATTATGTCTATCAAGCAATCAATTAAAGCGCACTCTCCAATGTTGATCCCTGTATTTTATTGCTTAAAATTTTTATGCCACAATATGCACGGAATGATTTTATAGAAACAATATCGAACTTTACATCACACTTTAGGACACCACACTTCACAGAAGTACCCGTTCCCTTAACATAATTTTTACTCAATCTTCTTACTCAAGTGTAGTGTAAGCAATCCAAGACGCAATATTTAGCTAATTTGTGTCGAACAAGATACGCATGAGCATTCATTTGGCAACGTCCAGACATTTTCGATACGCAGCGTTGGTATGTCCGTCTAACTGTTCAGAACCACTCTTCTGTGACTGAGCTAGGTCGCTTATTTAGCTAGTAAATTTTGCACGTACGAATTGGACGCAGACAAAGCTGAAAATGTACAGAATTTGTCTATTTTGTTTTGACATCATTCATATGTCCGGTACATACGTGCAAAATTTCCTTTGATTTGTGCACGAGATCTTCTGTCGACAAAAGAGCTTGCGAATTTTATATTTGACAAAAACCTAGTCGTTCAACGCCAGCAAGAAGTGGGAATGGGCAGTTTTGTGCAACGTCATGACCGTGACTATTTTCCCGCTAAAAAGTATAATTTTTGAAATATATATGATATAGGCATGTAGTTGTTCCTAAACTATGTTTGTTTATTGCAACCAATTCAATATAAGGGAGAACATTTTTGAAGGAACCTTTTTAGTCAAGTTCAAAGCCATGCTGAAATGCATTTTCGATGTTAAAATCTTAAAGGGATATAGCATATACACCATACAGGAACATTATTTATAGCCAAAGGAACGGCCGTACAGTGGCCTAACTACGGGTGGGGGGCAGATGGGGGCAACATGCCCCGGGCGCTACACTTAGGGGGCGCCAAAGTGACCAATTCAGCATCGATTCTGCGCCTCTCCAAGGGATGAAAGTCAAAATTTTCGCGCGCTTTGCGCGCATTTTGGCACAAAATCAATTGTAAGAACATTTTAAGACCGATATTCACCTTCTAGTAACCAAAATTAATTAGTGGTAGGCCCTATTTCTCCAAAATTTCGCGCCCTCCGCGCGCAATTGTTTCAAGAATTGCCCGCTTCTAAGATATTTTCGGGGGGATGTAGGGGCGCAAATTTTGTTTCTTGCCCCAGGCGCTACCAACCCTAGTTACGCCACTGCGGCCGTAGTACTGTGCCCGGTGAGCTGGATCAGTTTTATACGCGTTTGAACTCCAGTGTAAGATGTGAAGCCCTGCGATTACGGACATCTATGAAGTTCACTTCACACTTTTGTGTTTATAGTGGTAAATTAGAGTTTAATTTACTACAAACAATCAGGCTGCTTTATGGCAGCTGAGATGAGTTGTTCTGAAAATTAATTGTGCCTCACGCAATGCCAAGAAAGTGTCGTGCGATGTCTTACGTGGCTGGGTTTGTCACAAGTGCTACTTCTCAGTATCCATTTATCACTTCTTACGCACATAAATTCTGATTAACTCGATGTGGAATTCATATTATTTACTTATAGCTCAAACACTCATAGTTGTGATACATATTACATAGACATATGGCAGTAATCAAGAGAATTGATTATTAGTGTCCCAGTTTATTAAATTTGAGGATGTTCAAGATACAATACGCCCTACGGTGTACTTTTCAGTTCAATGCGTGCATACTAAAACAATAACCTAGTCTTGAAGATGAAAGTGATGATACAAAGTTGACTAAGTTTTGATCATTGTATGCACATCGTGCTAAATAATTCGGCTCAAAATCCTTATATCAACCATTAGTGCATAACACTCTGCCCATGGCTAAATCGAAGGCACAGTTTAACTGACTTACGACAATCCTGTAACAAACATAAAAGGTCTGCCAATATCTACTCCGGACAGACTCCATCAACATGTAAATTCGAAGCACATTTAGTGCACAGACCATGGATAGGTCGTGAGTATGACAAGTTTACCTGTTAGAGCCTGTGCAAAGTACGGGGAGACTTTGAAAATATTTCGCACCTACTAGGGCAAAAATCAACGAGGACACCCTTATTATTATTATATGATCTATTTTAAGAAGTATATTTTCGTGCGCCGTTAATATTAAATGGACTTTTCTCTTGCAATTCTGATATGGACACGAAATAGTTTAATTAATTTTACCCTTTTTACAGAATGCGTGATTTCCATAACACAATCTCGTCAACCACTGAGGCCACTAAATCAATACAAATAGGCCTGCAAGGCCAATATGTTTATTTCAATACAATTTCTCAAAAATGATACCCATGGAATGTTACATGGATGTATAAATACGATGTTTTGCATACATCCCGGCATACATGTATCTCTTAAAGAGTCAATTCAATTGCTTTGGTTATATGGATGCATGTCATCAGGATGATAAGAACACCTTTTTGTATATATCTTGTGTGAAATACTGCAAGAAATAGGTTGCAAGATTTTATTTCTGTCATTGCTTGATTACCTACTAGTTTATTGCCAGTATTTTACTTCAAGCTTATCCAGACACGAGGAACAAAATCTCTTGTTGGAATACGAACATTAAAAAAACACCAGGTTGCTTGAAATGTCATGTAGGGAGTTTACATATAACCTTGGAAACTCTTCCGAATATACTTACCATGACTGACACGTCATTTGGCGTCATTCTTCCCGTTAGTTAACTTGAAAAGAACACTGAGAAATAAGTACCCATGGACCCATATTTTGCATATTTACATGACGTTGTTCATTTATACACACAAAACACCCCAACGCCCTCCCGACATTTCTGTGGCGCCTCAATTCGTGTTCTTCATTTAGCTAAAATCGTCAATAATTGAAACAAGCGTGTATATATATATATCTATTTGTTATTTATCAAATAATTCTGAAAATAAACCTGAATTGTATACTAAATAGCTGATCAATTTCGATGCACCGCTTTTCGAAAGCGATGGGCAATCGCCGAATTTTGCAAATGCATTACTCGTCGGTTTTTCATTTATACTAATCACGTCGATCGCAATTTCTGGCGGACAATTAAACTATTCAAATGGCCACAAAATATTTAGAATATCCATTGCTGTCAATAATCATTGCTTTGAAATAATTCATCTGCGAAAGTTAATGATCGAGAAAGGTAAATACATTAGCAAAGTAATAGATACAGTAGGTAGGAAATGATTGGTTGATGCATTCACGTGACAAGCGACACCGCTCGGTAGTTAAGATTTCTTCAACTCGCAAAAAGCGTTTTTGCCTCAGCAATTTGTATCGATTGATCAGCTAGACGCTCTGAAAACGGAAATAACCACTGAGCATGCGTGAAAGTCGCGTTTTAGCTGCAAAAGCGGTCGAATATAAAGTCTGCTTTACAAAACACTTCAATTGCACATGCCTTTCAATGGCTGCTAAACAACACCCCTGTAAATTGGCCATATAGACAATTTTCCTATATATAAGCCCTTACGAAACTAAAAAAGCAGGTAATTGACAATTCTAATTATTAGGAACAGTTACTTGTACAATGACCGATTGGTTGCAGAAAACATTGTGCACTTTAAGACGATGGAAAACACATGTGCAGGTCAATGGCCGCCCACCTTAGAGAGTTGAGATATCCTGTTGATTTGTACCAATTTATTTAAATATATTTTATGAAATTGACTCTATGACTTTGTATAACTTTTGTATTTTACATTTTGGAATTAACTTTTACGACTGACTTTTGCGAGGAAGGTCACATGTTCATCGCTTCATCATGAGGAAGGTCACTGGTGAGAATCATTTTTTTGACATGATAAATTTATTTTCTAGGGACGATGAATGTTTACTCTTCATTCAAAATGTTTAAATTGCTTAAATTCCTTGAATCAAGCCTTGTTCTATTTATTTATATGATTATGTATATAATAATATTCAAAAAGGGCTTGCTGGTGTTCAACCGACACTACGCATAATTGAGATTTGTTTCCTTAACCTAACGTGAACATGATCAGTATTGCAACTTAATTTACAGTTGAATGATATTCATGCGTCGAATCTTATGCAAAATTAAGGTGTATTTTCCCCCATATTGAACCGCCTTGCTCTATTTATATTCTGCCCCACGAACGCTACTCAGACAGGCAGACAGGCTTTATAAATGTATCAGTCGACTTGTGGTTAGTCAAAATTGTTTTTGCATAATTATTGTGATAGCTCATGGAATCTAACACCAGAATGATCTTCGTGGTTCCAAAGAGGTATATTATTTTGGAATCAAGTTATTTTGTTTAAAATAGGTATCTAGAATAAGTAATCTAGTTTTCTCGCATTTCTTTGCCATAAAATGTTAGCTTTTACTGTCAGATATATCCTTTGTTATTTTTGAGCCGAACAAAGCAAAGCAAAGAAAATTGGAATTTACCAATACGTATCACTCCTTCGGTCGTGTTATGTTACGATCCTTTGTTGTGTAGATCACCACGCCGCACGCCATGTACGTACTGTGTTATGAACACCGTGTATGCGTTCGACTAATAATTCCATCGTTGTAATAAAACGGTTCCTGCGTGTTATTCAAAATCTCAGATTTTGACAAAACTACAGCACCTAGAGTCTTGATTTTTGCAGGGTATGTTGGTTTAATAAAGTACAAAATAATCGTGTAAAAAGAATTTTGAAAAATATTGAGGGCGTTATCCTCAGCAAATGTTATAATATGGTTTTAATCCAACTTTGTTTAATCTGATATCGATATCCTTTGTTTATTGTGTGTTGGATTTTGCATTCAACATTACAACATGAAGTAGATTTTCTCGAACAAGAACTAACTTATTCCTTTCTTTACGTTCTTTACAAGGGCCGTCGGTCAATGTCATTTGTCATCAAAATAAAAATCTGTAGATGTTGACCCATGATTAATGGCCAGTAGCCTTTCAATGCGTGACGAGTGCAATAAATCAATACATAACATGGCCTCTTGTTGTTTGCGAGCAAGCACTTCAAAATCCCTTGGTATTCTTGAAATATTGCACTTATTCGCCTCTGTGAAATCAGGAGTCATCGGTTTAACCAATGGATCGTTCATTTCATCAGATATACGTATGTTGACAAAAACAAGCATTTCAACTCTTGCTGTAATTTTAAAGCTGACATTGAGACGTGTTTTCTTTTCTTTTTCCATTTTCTTCATATAAAGGTCTTTATATATAGTATGCAGTTAAGTTGAAGGTTTAGTTGTAACAGGCTGGCGACCTGTTCCCACGAAATGAGCGTAAAGTCGCAAGTTGGTGGTTTCGAGATATTCCATTTGTCGAGTTGATGATCTTTGTTTGAAGATCGACACCTGTATAATTTGTGGTATGTCCGTTGTGAATGGGGACATAATATGAGGTGCTAGTATTTAATTATGTTCCCATTCACATTTCTAAATACAGGTGTCTTCATGTAAAGAACATCAACTCAACAGTTGCAACGTTTCGAAACTCCCAACTTGCAAACAGGTCATATATATTTAACCAATATCGTTTGTAAGTATATTTTTTTGAACACATACTCGTTCACTCCATTACTCAGCAGACCAGAAGTGGTGTATAATTTACTGAAGGTCAAGGCAGATCGGAGGGGATTATGACAGCCATTTTGAAAACTCACGTATCTGTCAGTGTCATTGACACGTAAATCACGTACGTGTATTCAACTCCTACCATAGAAGCGTGAAGTTAATAAACGAACAGGCTGTAGAAGGCATTCCCTAGGTTGCAAATGTGGAACAGTAGATATAACAAATATGTCCGCAAATATGTCAAGAGACTGGAAGCTTGATATTTGACACGATTTCTCAAAGTTGGTTTGGCAATATGGTTATTTTGTTACGTTAGTGTTCCACACATTAATTATTTACATTAGTATAATAATAAATATTGTCACCTTTAGTAAACCTGTTGCATTAAGGTTGTCCGCTTGTGCCACGATATAATACAGGGTATTCTCATGAGGGGAGCCTAGTAAATAATGTAACTTTTCCTGGTACGAATTGGATTTCTTTCTTTGTAAATAATAAAGGAAGTGGCGTTTTACTCTTGAAATTTTGTAAAGCGCCAAGATGCATTTGCATTAGGCTATACGGTATATAGGCCATCACTATCAGGCTTATTTCCAATGGGGGTCCTTATTTATTGCTTTCAATTAATTCATCTACGAAAGTTAGTGATCGAGAAAGGTAAATTAATTAGCAAAATTATAGATACAGTAGGTAGGAAATATTATTATTGGTTGTTGCATTCACGTGACAAGCGACACCGGTCGGTAGTTGAGACATTTTCAACTCGCAAAGAGCGATGTCGTTTTTGCCTCAGCAATTTGTATCGATTGATCGGCTCGACGCTCTGAAAACGGAAATAAGCACTGAGCATGCGCGAGAATCGCTTTTCTATTTGCAAAAGTGATCGAGTATAAAGTCAGCTTTTACAAAACACTTGAATTGTGCACGCCTTTCAATGAATGCTAAACAACACCCCCCGTAAATAAGCCATATAGACCATTCTCCTATAAGCACAGGTAAACTTGCCACACTTGCGACCTTGCAATGTATTAGAACAGCTATAATCACATAAATAAATAGAACAAGGCTTGCCTTTAGCAATGTACACATTTTGAATGGAGAGTAAACATTCATCGTCCTTAGAAAATAAAAATTCTGACCAGTGACATTCTTCGCGAAAGTCAATGGTTAATTTTAACAATTCTAATACAAACATGTCAAAGTCATGAAGTCAATTTCAAAAAATATATTTAAATAAATTGGTGAAAATCAACAGGACATCTCAACTCCCTAAGCAGGCGGCCACTCACCTGCACTTGTGTTTTCCGTCGTCTTAAAGTGCACAGAGTTTTCTACCTACTATTTTAGTTTCAAGAGGCGCTGCCTGTGCAATGTACGGGGAGACTTTGAAAAGAATAATATAATAAACTTCGCACCTACGAAGGAGAAATTGACTTGACACCCTTAATGAAAGTAATTATATGAGATATATATTTTAAGAAGTATTTAGTCGTGCGCCATGAATATCAAAATTGACTTATGGCTTGATATTCTGACATGGGAACGAAATAAAGTAATAAAGTAATACTGATAATAAAACAAGCGATCCTCCTGTCAACAATCAATTAATTTGACCTTTTTTACAGAATACGTAATGTCGGATTTCGAAATGTGAGAATGTTTTATAGTTTAATTGATTGTGATCGATATATCTGATGAACAAATCTCATTGTAATACATGCTTACAGTGGCGGCACCAGGATTTTTTTCGAGGCAAAGTGCATTTCAGGGGGTGGGGCAAAATCGACAAAATTGCGCAAAAAAGTGGAATTTACGTAATTTGGTGGTTTGGCCTTAAAAGTGTGAGTGGGGGGTGTGTGTGTGGGGGGAGGTGGAAACTGGGGGGCAATTATTTTTGGGGTGGCAAATGTCCCATGCCCCCCGTAGAGCCGCCACTGCATGCTTACTTCCATAACACACTCTCGTCTACATTCAAGCCACTTAATTAAAGCGAAGCCAAGGCCAAGGTGTACAAAGTACACCTTTTCGTAAATATCTTGTGTGAATAACTGCAAGTAGTAGGTTGCAAGATTTCTTAATTAACAATTCTATGTAGTGTGCCTTTCAGTGTCGCTCCATTTCTGTCATTGCTTGACTACCTACTAGCTTATCTAGACACGGGGAACAATGTCTTGTTGGATTACGAACATTAAAAAACACACCAGGTTGTTTGACATGTCAAGTAGGGTGTTTAACCTTGGAAACTAATATATAGGGCCTACCATGACCGATTATTACACGTCATTTGGCGTCATTCTTCCCGTTAGTTAACTTGAAAAGAGCACTGAGAATAAGTTTAGTACCCGTGGACCAACATTTTGACATTCTCGACATTTCTGTGGCACCTCAATTCGTGTTCTTCATTTAGCTAAAATCGACCATCAAGCTATATATATATATATATCCATTTTGCTGTTTATGAAATAATTGTGAAAATAAAGCTGAATTTTATACTAAATCGCCGCTTTTCGAAAGCGATGGGCAATCGCCGAATTTTGTGATGTATTGCTCGTGGTTTTTGCATTCATACTAATCACGTCGATCGCGATTGCCGACGACAATTAATATAAACATAATTTTTCACCAGGTTCGCCGTCGCAAATAATAAAGGAGACAAGTAGAAAAAGTGATCCCGCCTGGGAATCGAATCCAGGACCTGAGGTTTACGAGATAGACCTGCGCCTTAAAATTAAACATTAAACTTATCTCCTCCCCGCAAAGTGATATCTTATGGGTTCGAATTTCAACCAGCCTAATCATGAAGCTCCCGTGGCCCAATGGTTAAGGCGCAGGTCTCGTAAACCTGAGGTCCTGGGTTCGATTCGCAGGCGGATCACTTTTTCTACTTGTCTCCTTTATTATTTGCCACGGCGAACCTGGTGAAAAATTATGTTTATGTATACAATTCCCGTCGATCATGCCACTGTTTTTCCGGACAATTAAGATATTCAAATTAATGGCTACACACTATTTAGAACATCCATTGCTGTCAATATTTATTGCTTTGAATTAATTCATCTGCCAAAGTTAATGATCGAGAAAGGAAAATTATTAGCAAAATTCACGTGATTGATTTATTTTTGGGGGTGGCAAATGTCCCATGCCCCCCTAGAGCCGCCACTGCATGCTTACTTCCATAACACAGTCTCGTCTACATTCAACATGTTCAAGCCACTTAATTAAAGCGTAGCCAAGGCCAAGGTGTTTATAATTCAATACAACTTTAGAAAAAATTATACTCATGGAATGTTACCTGGATGCATATAAGTATATACATGTATCTCTTGAAGAGTCAATGTAATTGGTCTGGTTATAAGGATGTGATCAGGGTGATAACATCAAAGTACACCTTTTCGTAAATATCTTGTGTGAATAACTGCAAGTAGTAGGTTGCACGATTTCTTAATTAACAATTCTATTTAGTGTGCCTTTCAGTGTTGCTCCATTTCTGTCATTGCTTGACTACCTACTAGCTTATCTAGACACGGGGAACAATGTCTGGTTGGATTACGAACATTAAAAAACACACCTGGTTTTTTGAAATGTCAAGTAGGGTGTTTACATATAACCTTGGAAACTCTTCCGAATATACTTAATTACCATGACTGACACGTCATTTGGCGTCATTCTTCCCGTTAAAGTTGAAAAGAGCACTGAGAATAAGTACCTGTGGACCCACATTTTGCGTATTTACACAACGTTGTTCCTTTATACACACAAAACACCCCTTGACCCTCTCGACATTTCTGTGGCACCTCAATTCGTGTTCTTCATTTAGCTAAAAACGACAATCAAGCTATATATATCCATTTTGTTGTTTATCAAATAATTATTGTGAAAATAAACACTGACCATGTGTGAGAATCGCTTTTCTATCTGCAAAAGCGATCGAGTATAAAGTCAGCTTTACAAAACACTTGAATTGCACACGCCTTTCAATGGCTGCTAAACAACACCCCCGTGAATTAGCCATATAGACCATTCTCCTATAAGCCCCCACGAAACTAAAATAGTAGGTAATTGACAATTCTAATTATTAGGAACAGTTACTCGTACAATGACCGATTGGTTGCAGAAAACCGTAGAGAGTTGTGATGTCCTGTTGATTTTCACCAATGTCTTTTAATATATTTTATGAAATTGACTTAAGGCGTGGGGTATGGGCTAACTTGAAGTACAGGTATCTGGAGAGGGGAAGCAACGAGTTACCCCAAATCACAGCGACAGGTAGTGTCTGGGCCTCCAAGTGCAAAAATGTATTTATTTTGGAAGGTTCATGTTTGTTTTTAATTTTGGGGCGTTTTTCCCAAATTTGCTATTTTTGGTGATATTTCAAAAAAGTGACATGCCAAAGACAACTCTTTGGGCACATACTTTGTTATTGTTATTGCAGTTCTTTTCCACATACCCACGTTACCATTCGCTTTGGTGATTTACTAATATTATATATTTGGTGTGATCCGTGAGGAAAATCACATCTAAGTGATACGACCAGGTCATTCTTGTTCGCGCTGAACAGGCGTAACTAGGTGGTTGTATATTCTATAATTTTCCTGGTGTGTTAACTGTGATCACATCTAGACACCAGTTTATATTTGAATTTAAACGGGACCCTAATTTAATGAGAAAAACGCCGAAAAAGAAAAGCAGATCAGTCATGACACGAGTGGATTTTTACGCATCATTATTTGGTTATCAAAACACGACTTCACAAATCGAAATTGGAAGGGTTTAGGCTATTTGCTTATTTATCGTTTAGGCAATTTATCATTCCTTGTGATGGCTTAGTCTCGTGCCAGACTGTGTGTGGCTATCCCGAACAAACATGTTTGTTTGGCTTTGTAGGAGACTAGTAACTACTAGTGCTGGCTCTAAAAGTAAACACAATTAACACTTCATAAAGTTTACAATGTTTGCGCTGGGTTAAGGGTGCATGAATGTTAATGGTTGTGTTTTACACAAACAAAGTGTCAATTGATGCAACAGCTATGCAGGCCTACCCTTAAAAATATTTTGTCTATTCACAAATCCGAACAATTGCATGTCTCACGCTGTTGTTAATAGCATCGGTAAATATGATAAGGCCGAATAAAAAAAATAAAACATGTTGCTGGTCCCCGTCCGCTTCCTTTTTTTTATTTATAAAATTCAGTTATAACTTTATTTCTATTTATTAAAATTTTGAAAAAAGATGTCGAGGAAGCTGAGATATTTTCTATTAATTTTCTATTAATTAATTAATTTGTATTATTTTTAAATTGAGTCATAACTTTATTACCGTAATTTCAATTTTTTTTTAATTTTGAAAACATTTCTTGAAGGTTCTGTGATCATTAGAGGGTATACCAAGAGTTATAATTTGGTACTTCAAACTCTTGTCAAAGTTATATAGGAATAAATAAAAATGTCTAAAAAAAAGGAATGGGGCGCCCAATGTGAGCTTGGACGTGATATGGTGAATTCCATGGTGTTTAGATTTGGTATTATAATGATTTTTCTAGGGAAGAGTAGAAGATGATCAATTGCAAGAGAAATGTGTTTGATTGGGGAAGGTGTATGACAGGACCGTGTTGGATGAAATAAATGGGAATGCAGTTTTCGTGTCAATTTGCGATTATGTGGGGTGGGGGAGTTCTGTTTTGGGGGCCTATTGTAGTGAGGATATTGCTTTGGATATTGAATATTGTTGAATTTTGTTATGCAGTGGTATATGATGGATAGTATAGAAGACACAAATAAGTAAGCTCCCCGGCAACATATTGGGGGGGGGGTTATCCCCCGACCCGGGATCTACGCCTATGTTGATCAAAAGAAAACGTTAATTTTTTATAAATGTATAACGTCTGTGATACATATGCGAATACACTGAAAGAAAATCAAATAGAGATGACTTTAAGGATAAAAAACAATAACAGAACATTCATTCTTCATCATAAATATAATGGGTAGGCCGATACAATGTTTACAACTATAAGAACGTTAATGTTTTGTACATGAACGTAACGTCTAGAAATGTACAATTTGATGATATCAAAAAGAATACCAAGTTATATTTAGCATTGAAGAATTAAAAAAAAAAAAAAATACAGAACTTTCATTTAAACATGTACACGTAGCAATGATTAACGATGTTGAAAATACAAACGTAACGTTTTGTTCATAAACGTAAACATCCTCGACACATCTATACATCCTCTGTAACATCGGCGCCCCCAAAATATCGAATATTGACATGCTATATGCTATGACCTCGAAGGCAGTAAAATTATAGGATTAAGATAACTTCAAAACCATTGCTTCAAGATCACAGAGGGCTTATTAAGCTGCAAATCAATATATTATTAAAATAATTCATTTCATATAGGCCTAAAAAACTGATTTTTTAACATCTGATTCGTTAAACAAACGTTTTTTTTACAACGTTATAATCAGTGGCGGCGCGCGGTAGGGGGCATGGGGATGAACTCTTTCCCCTGTTGTCTCCAGTAAAAAACCCAAATTACGAGCATTTCCACTTTTTGTGACAATTTTAAGCACAAAATATTGACTGCTATATGCTATGACCTCGAAGGCAGTAAAATTATAGGATTAAGATAACTTCAAAACCATTGCTTCAAGATCACAGAGGGCTTTTTAAACTGCAAATCATTAACAATAATCCATTTCATATAGGCCTAAAAAACAGATTTTTTAGCATCTGATTCGAACCATGTGTTTAGCTGCGCGCAAATCCTTTTTACCGTTACTGTCATCTTCAAATCAAACTAAATTTATATGATGTTTCTTGCATTGGTTAGTCCAATTGCACAGTGTGATAATTTGGTTCGAGGTTTAGGCTTGGAGAGGCAGTCAATGAGGTGTCATTATCCAATTACTTAGACCATAAAGAGTCAAGACACATCGTGTAGATTTCCATAATTATCTTCATAGTTCATAAATAATATCAATGCATAAACATCTTAATATTCTCTTTAAACCCGAATCAAAGAATGCTCCTTTTTCTTTCCCTCAAAACAATTAGAATTTATTCCAGTCGCGTCTCGCTTGCTTAGACACGCTGGACGCTGAAAGACCACGCAACAAATGGCGCGATTAAAAACGCTAGATAAGCGGAGATACTGATCAATTGGATTGATCATGACACACCGGCAGACAAACAGGGCCTATAGATTTAAAACACATCAAATACCACAAAGAAAACAATACACATTCGGATCACACAAGGTTCTGAACAGAAACAACACATACGGGCCAAAACAGCACAAAGACATAAACCAATCAATAAAACACACCATCCAGGATCACACAAGGTCCCCTACCCTATACCACAAACCCACCGAGAACCGCGAATGCTGAGAACCGCGAAAGCCGAGAACCGCTCTAGTTTGTGACTGCAATTTGGCAATGCGTTTTAAGCTTATCATGAAATTAAGGCGATTATCTGGTCACGGTCCGGCCTTTTAGAATTTTTTCCTGATTTTGCAGGCAACAGGGTGCAGATTGGCTCACGATAGATGTCGTATTCCTCTATGTGGGTCCCTTGATAATAAAATTACTTTGAATTCCTTGTAACAACATACAAATTTTCGTCTGGAACCAGGGTTTTAGACTAAATTATAAAGCAGCTGTAGTCTTCGGCGCAGTATCAAACCTCATAAAAAGGGCACGACTGGCGAGTATGTTTTTAAGTTTCCCGCACGAAAGCTTGGGTCTACGGCTATACTTTACTTTTTGGGAAACGTTGACCTTTGACCCTGCTATGATCTTGATATGTACCCTTGATTGGGTACTGTTATAGCATCCACTTTACGACTGAGTCGTGGAGTTGTTTCGCACCTGATCAGTAGATATTAATCCTACATGGATACAGTAGTTTAACTATGGAGTGACAATGGTGAAAGACCCATTATTGATTAGGCGCAGATATTAAAAGCACAGGTCCTTTGCGTGTATAGTAGAAAATTATAAATAATAGAATGGTTGGAATTTTGTAACTAAAAATACTAACTGTATTCTGCATTATGTATTTATTTACCTATGCCTATTCTTTTTTTGTTTATTTACTGAATTATTATTTATTTGGTAGATTAGTAAGTAATTAGTAATATTCCACGATTCATCGGTTTATTATTGATGGCTGTATTTCTTACAGACACACTCACTCTAGAATCCAAACCAGGTTCCCGCCCATTATACATCCCTTAATGACTTTGAAACTTCTGTATTTGACATTTGTGACCGGACACGACGAATCAGCCGTAAAGTAAGCCCGGTCAATTTTGTTTTATTCCGCGTTTAGAAAATATATGTGACCGTCCACGGCGAACGAGCCGTAAATTCCTCCCCCGGTCAATTTTGTTTTATTTCCTGTTTAAAAAATAAACATTATAAACTTAAAAATGGTATATCATTTGACTTCAAACGATATCCAGAAGCGGAGTTATGGTTAGTTAAACTTTGTTCCTTCAACAAAATTATAGCTTTTTTCGTTTCTATGTGTGTCTCTTTTTCCACATTGCTGGCAATAAATATCAAACAGTCATAATTGGCGGTCATTTCAAATCATCCCCAAGTCAACGAGGTTTAAGAAGGTTCTCTCATTGTTAAATGTTGGTTATGCATACCTATACAAAATACAATGCCTGGTAACCCACCACTTGAAAAGGATTTAGCAAAAGCAAACAAAGACCAGAGCTATTAAAAGTTCTATAGCCATCTAAGGTAGAAGCTTATTATCCACTTCAATAATAGGATAATTGATTGGTGTTGTGACTATCAAAATAAGACAGATGTCGCGCCAGCTTAAGTGACCGATGAATACAACCTTCGTACACATTTCTACATTTTACACCATAACTCAGAATACAATTTAGGGAATTTACGGCTCGTTTGTGCTGCCGGGTCACATATGTCATAAGCTTTAAAATGGCATATCATTTGACTTCAAACGATATCCAGAAGCGGGGTTATGGTGTGTTGAACTCTGTTCCTTCAAAAAAATGATACCTTCTTCCGTTTTATACATGTGTCTCTTTTTCCACATTTCTGGTAATAAAATCAAACAGTCATAATTGGCGGTCATTTCAAATCATCCCCAATGTCCTCTCAAGTACAAGCTGTATCAAAATGATTGGTACCCGACAGTTTCAATGGTTATTGAAAAGCCTGCTTCTTCTTAATGCAACATTAGATCCTCTTGAAATAACCATAATTTATTGTTACATAACGGTTAAAGACATTAATCAACAAATTATGCGGATCCTATGTTGCATTTTGATGCGCCAGTCATGTCCATATTCACTGGAAATTGATGGGTACCAATCATTTTGATACACCCTGTAGTGTTCACACAGTCGGATTTAAGTCACTTAATACCGGTGTTAAGTCACTAATACCGGTTATAAATCGCTTATTACCGGTAATAACTCACTTATATCCGACTGTGTGAACAAGACTTCAGTGTTGGTAATACAATTACTTGTAACCCACCACTTGAACAGGATTTAGCCAAAGCAAACACAGACTACAGTTATTAAAGGATTCTAAAGAAATATGTAGAAGCTCTTCAGCAATAGTATTATTGATTGGTTTAAACGGTATTCAAATTAGATACTTTTAAATGAGATACCTCCAAATTCAGGTACCTATGAATACGACCTTCACGTACATATTACACTGTAACTCAGAATACAATTTGCCGACTTTACGGCTCATTCGTAGTGTACAGGGACATTTTAGAATTAGCTTTCACCACTGACTTTCGAGAGGAAAGTCACTGGTCAGAATCTAGGGACGATGAATGTTTACTATCCATTAAATATGTCTACATTGCTTAAGGCAAGCCTTGTTCTATTTATTTATATGATTGTTTATGTTATCATATTGGTGTTCAACCGAGACTACGCATAATTGAGATTTGTTTCATTAACCTAACGTGAACATGATCAGTATTGCAACTTGATTTACAGTTGAATGATATTCATGCATCGAATCTTATGCAAGATTGAACCGCCTTGCTCAAGTTGCACTACTTACATGACTTATATTCTACTCCACGAACGTTACTCAGACAGGCATTATAAATGTATTAGTCGACTTGTGGTTAGTCAAAATAATTGTTTGTGCATAGCACGTGGAATCAAACCCCAAAATGATCTTCGTGTTCCAAAGAGGTATATCAAATTATTTGTTTAAAGGGCAGGTCTATTGCTCGGACAACATCATATCATTGGCAAGCTAATATTATGAGGACAATAAAAATGACTCCTTTTTTGAGAAAATAAGACGTTTAAAATTGATATTCCGCAAAAACCAACTTAAGCGGTGAGTTCCTTCGAACGAGACAGATTTGGCCTAGAAAAACGGTGAGATGTACCCGCTTTGAGAAAAGCGACTATAAACGCTCTCAATGGACAGAACGTATACTGTTGTTGTTCACAGAAAAATATTCCAAATTAATTATTACAAATTTGATGGTTTTAAACATATGGATAAAATCAGCCGCTTCTTTTTTTATATATTAGACAATTGTGCTATTACAATTCATATGTATCAATATCATGAGAAATATTAGGCCTAAAAAATAAATACATAACTTGAGCTTAGAATTTCATCTGAGACTAGCATATAAACCGTGTTAAGTCCACAAACTCATGTATCCGATTTCCCTGTATATTGCAATGGTATAGTTTCAGTTGGATGAAATATTACAAAGCAAACACATAGTAAAAATACTGTGTGGGCTTTGTTCCCGAAATGAGAACAATAGTGTGCATATTGTTATGCAGCATTGTTATGGTAAGTGATAGTACAACTCATTGTTGCTAATGTCAAACTTGTCAAAGTGATTGTGATTGTATGATGAGAGCATGATAAAGTGCCCGCTTCATTTACCTACGTCATCAGCCAAACGGGTGTGGGGGGGGGGGAACACGTACGCTTCAAACGGGGGGAAGAACACGTACGAGGCTCCTTTTTCAGGAGAAATACACACACAAAAATTGCAACAAGTGTCAACTTGTAATGTAATAATTATTCTCTTCGAATAGAGATAAACTTGTTTTTGCAATAGACCTGCCCTTTAAAATAGATATCTAGAATACGCCATGTAATTTTCTCTCATAATTATTATATTTGACATATTTTATGTCAAAATATTATACTTTACCCAACTTTGTTTAATCTGATCCTTTGTTTATGGTGTGTTGGGTTTATAGGCGTTCAACATTACAACATGAAGTAGATTTTCTCGAAAAGAACTGACTTATTCCTTTCTTTTTATTTACGTTCTTTACAAGGGCCGCCGCTCAATGTCATTTGTCATCAAAATCAAAATCTGAAGATGTTTACCCATGATTAATGGCCAGTGGCCTTCGATTGTGTGACGAGTGCAATACTTATAGTAAATCAATCAATACATAACATGGCCCCCTGTTGTTTGCGAGCAGGCACTTCAAAATCCCTTGGTATTTTTGAAATATTGTACTTCTTTGCCTCTGCGGAATCAGAAGTCGTCCATTTAACCATCGTTGATTTCATCAAATATGCTGACAAAACAAGGATTTTTTACAAATCTTGCTGTAATTTCAAAGCTGAAATTGAGACGTGTTTTCTTTTCTTTTTCCAATTTTTTTTCATATTAACCCTTACGACCCGGCTGGCGACTTGAGTCGCCGACGGCACTGCACAGTATATAACGGCTGGCGACTTTAGTCGCCGATAGATTGACCCTACATAGAATCCGTATTTTTGACAGGAAGTTGATGTATCTATGTCTAGAAACGCTGGTGAGGTCAACTTTGGAATATGTGTTTTCTAATCATCAAAAAATCCGACTTACTTTACATTACAAAATACCTTCAAAAATTGGAATAAAATTGTTATTTTCCAAATCGGACTTCTAGTGCGAAAAAGCATGGTCATGGGTGATTACGTAACGATTATATTATACAGTGGAGGTAAAGGTTGTAACATGCTGGTGACCTGTTACAACGAAATGAGCGTAAAGTCGCAAGTTGGTGGTTTCGAGAACTTCCATTTGTCGAGTTGATGTTCTTTGTGAGAAGACACCTGTATATAATCATGGATAGAAGTCTCTTCCATGGTATAATCAGTGGTATGTCCTTTGTGAATGGGGACCTAATATGAGGTACAAGTATTTGGTTATGTTCCAGTATGCCATGGTAATGGCACATAATGTTTTTTATCATCGCAATCACCCAAGACCCCTACATTTTTTTGAACACATACTCGTTCACTCAAAGACCCCTTACTCAGCAGACCAGAAGTGGTGTATAAGTTACTGAAGGTCAAGGCAGATCGAAGGGGATTATGACAGCCATTTTGAAAACTCACGTATCTGTCAGTGTCATTGACACGTAAATCACGTACGTGTATTCAACTCATACCATAGAAGCGTGAAGTTAATAAACGAACAGGCTACAGAAGCATTCCCTAGGTTACAAATGTGGAACAGTAGATATAACAAATATGTCCGCAAATATGTCAAGAGACTGGAAGCTTGATATTTGACACGATTTCTCAAAGTTGGTTTGACAATATGGTTATTTTGTTACGTTAGTGTTCCACACATTAATTATTTACATTAGTATAATAATAAATATTGTCACCTTTAGTAAACCTGTTGCATTAAAGTTGTCCGCTTGTGCCACGAGATCAAGAGAAAGCGTGTCTTAAAATATGGGGGAGGGAATCGAATCCAGGACCTCAGGTTTACGAGATAGACCTGCGCCTTAAAATTAAACATTAAACTTATCTCCTCCTCGCAAAGTGATATCTTATGGGTTCGAATTTCAACCAGCCTAATCATGAAGCTCCCGTGGCCCAATGGTTTAGGCGCAGGTCTCGTAAACCTGAGGTCCTGGGTTCGATTCGCAGGCGGGATCACTTTTTCTACCTGTCTCCTTTATTATTTGCCACGGCGAACCTGGTGAAAAATTATGTTTATGTATATAATTCCCGTCGATCATGCCACTGTTTTTCCGGACAATTAAGATATTCAAATTGATGGCTACACAATATTTAGAACATCCATTGCTGTCAATAATTATTGCTTTGAATTAATTCATCTGCCAAAGTTACCCAGCAAACACAAAACGTTTCGACATCATTCGCAAAAGGTTATAAAAGGTTGTCAGAAAACGTTTAAATGTCGGGTTATAGAAAGGGTATATTAAGGGTATAAAACGTTTTCATAACATTAAGAATCATTTTTGATAATCTACTGCTCAGCAAACAAAAATGTTTTACAGAAAACGTTTAAATGTCGGGTTATATAAAGGGTATAAAACGTTTTAATGACATTCCAAAAACATTTTTGAAAACTTTATACAAAACATTCTAAACATAATGTTATTTTGGGGTTGAAGAAATATTTTGCGAAAAATGTTTGCCCAAAATATTTGCAATAACGTTTTAAAAACGTTTTCATGACCTTTATATAACCCGACATTTTTTGCAAAAAACATTTTAAGAACATTTCTGTGTTTGCTGGGTGCAGATATTTTTACATAATGTTATTTTAGTGTTGACAATATATTTGGCAAAATATGTTTGCAAAAATAGTTTACAATAACATTTTTGAAAACATTTTAAAAATAGTGTTGTAGTACGTGTGTTTTCATACAAAAGGTTTTAAAACGTTTTCATGACCTTTATATAACCCAACATTTTATTGTTATTAAAACGTTTCTATGGAAACCAAAAGCCAAAATATAACTTATTAAAAACGTTTTTAAAACGTTTTTGTGTTTGCTGGGTAATGATCGAGAAAGGAAAATTATTAGCAAAATTCACGTGACAAGCGACATCGCTCAGTAGTTTAGATTTCCTCAACTCCCAAAAACCGACGTTTGTTTTGACTCATCAATTTGTATCGATCGATCGGCTAGACCGTCTGAAAACGGAAATAAAGCGATCGAATATAAAGTCAGCTTTACAAGACACTTGAATTGCACACGCCTTTCAATGGCTGCTAAACAACACCGTCGTAAATTAGCCATAATTGGCCATTCTAATTATTAGGAACAGTTACTCGTAAAATGACCGATTGGTTGGAGAAAATATTGCGCACTTTAAGACGATGGAAAACACATGTGCAGGTCAATGGCCGCCTCATTAGAGTGTTGAGATGCCCTGTTGATTTTCACCAATTTATTTTACAAAATTGACTTTATTTATGACTGTCTTTAAAACTTTGGTATTTTACATTTAGAATTAACTTTTACCACTGACTTTCGCGAGGAAGGTCACTTTACTTGTCAGAATCAGTTTTTACATGTTCATCGCTTCATCGCAATGAAGGTCACTGGTCAGAATCATTTTCGAGGGGCAATGAATGTTACTCTCCATTCATAATGTCTACAAGCCTTGTTCTATTTTTAATATTTATATGATTATTTATGTTATCATATTCAAAAATGACTGGTGTTCAACCGAGACCACGCATAATTGAGATTTGTTTCATTAACCTAACGTGAACATGATCAGTATTGCAACTTGATTTACAGTTGAATGATATTCATGCGTCGAATCTTATGCAAAATTAAGGTGTATTTTCCCATATTGGTCCGCCTTGCTCTATTTATATTCTACTCCACGAACGTTGCTCAGGCAGGCATTATAATTTGTATTAGTCGGCTTGTGGTTAGTCATAATTGCTTTTGCATAATTATTGTGATAGCTCGTGGAATCTAACACCAAAGTGATCTTCGTGGTTCCAAAGAGGTATGTTATCAAGTTGTTTTGTTTAGAATAGGTAACTACATTGCGTCATCTAGTTTTCTCTGATATAATATTTGACATCTTTTATTTCAAAATATTATACTTTACCCAACTTTGTTTACTCTGTTTGTATGATGTGTGGCGTTCAACATTAAATCATGGAGTAGATTTTTAGGAACAAGAACTGACGTATTCCTTTCTTTATACGTTCTTACAAGGGCCGCCGCTGCGCAATGTCAATGACACCGGTCAATGTCATTTGTCATCGAAATACAAATCTGTAGATGTTGATCTGTGATTAATAGCCAGTGGCCTTTGATTGGGTGACGAGTGCAGTAAATCAGTACATACAGTAAGCCAAAAAATTAAGGTACCAGTTATGTTCACCCCTATATATCCTAAACAATGACAGATATGTTATAATTGGAACCAGCAGTCAATAGCTGCATTTTTTAGCTCGAATTTAAGACCTCATTTGTTGAAATTGTTCTAGAAATAAAAACACGACGATCCAAAAGCCCAAGGAAGATGCCAATATAAAAGTTGCAGTTTGCTGCATTGCATGCCCTATTGATTTGTACACAGAGCGTTCGCAAACAAGAGAACTAGCGCCGTGCTTCTATTGATTAGCACGTTAAAACTAGCGTCGTGCTTTCATTGATTAGAACACAAAAGTGCAACTTTTGATTCCGTTTCTTCATTAGGTTTTAGATCACCGCTTCATTAATTCTCAACCAATTTCAACAAATAATGTCTTAAATCAGAGCTAAAGAGTCCAGGTAGTGGCTGTTTGTTTTAAAGTTGACATACTTGTCTTTATTTAGGATATACAGGGGTGAACAACTGGTACCTTAATGTTTTGGCTTACTGTATTATGGCCTCGTGTTGTTTGCGAGCAGACACTTCAAAATCCCTTGGTATTTTTGAATTATTGCACTTATTTGCCTCTTTGGTTTCACCAATGGATCGTGGATTTCATCAGATATGTTGACAAAACAAGCATTTTTTTATTAAAGCTTGCTCCCGGATCTTACTATAATTTCAAAGCTGACATTGAGGCAGTTAAAGTGGAAACCCTACCCAACCAGTTCACCACAGAAGAACTGCCTTACACCTGTCACTTTGATAACAGACAGAACAGAATTCACATGGAAAATTCTATTAACTAATTCCCTAAGGAACTTCAACCAAAAGCGGGCTTCCCTTTTAAGGTATAGGTAGTTGTAACCGACTGGTGACCTGCTCCCACGAAATGAGCGTAAAGTCGCAAGTTGTTCGTTTCCAGATCGACCTTCCATTTGTCGAGTTGATGATCTTTGTTTGAAGACACCTGTATAATAATCAGTGGTATGTCGTTTGTGAATGGGGACCTAATATGAGATACTAGTATTTAATTATGTTCCCATTCATTGCTGCCTCTCTGCCATCAAAATACGTAGAGCAGATCGGCATTACGCATTACCTATCCGATGAACTAATTTAAGGTTACACAAAGAGACGTATAAAAAACGTATAAAAGACGTATAAAGTTGTTCTCTAAAACAGAGTTTTCTCAGTAATCAAATATCGCAGCGAGTGAAATGTTGGTGCATTGGATGTAGCTTAACATTTTGTGTGTGTTATATACAAATTATTAGAATAAATTTGAAAATCCTTCGTTTAAAGCATTTTTACCCACCATGTTCACAAGATCAAAAACACGTTCCATGAGGTTTTTTTTCAAATGTGCGCTCCGTATAAATCCACATCGAGCGATTGTTTTCTTCTTTTTCGTATTGTATTACAAATCGATCAAAGAAATAATGTTGCCATGGGGAAGAACCAAATACAGTACCGATTAAATTTTAGAAGCCCGTTTTGGGGGAAAATTTTGGAGAATTTGCTTGAGAAAAAGCTGGTTTGTGAAATTATCGATATCTTGATTACGAGACGTTAATTTAGACACCTGAATACCTACATTATTTCTCAACATTCTGCCAATTGCTATTCCATTTGATTTTCACTCCAAATTGAAGCTAGTTTTGCAAAAAACGAGGTTTTCCTCCATCAGTTCGTTCAAATTTTCAGCGCCGACATGCGTGTTTATTCTAAGAGCCATAATGCGGACGCGATTGTAATCATGTAATTGCATCCAATTATAGTTAATATCATCCGCTTTGAGAACAGACAATTGCGTAAGTTGATCTATGGCCGAGTGGATAGAGCGTTGGACTGGGAATCTAATATGATATATTTTTGTGGGTTTGAGTCTCCGTGTGGCTGAATTTTCTTGTTTTTTTCTCTTTTCTCATTTTTACTTCCTTTCTTTCCTCTTTTCTTTCTCCCTTTCTTTTTCATTTCTTTTTTTTTTTTCATTTCTTTCTTTCTTTCTTTTCGTTCATTTTCTTTCTTTCTCTTTTTCACTATTTCTTTATTCTTTCTTGCTCCTTTCTTTTTAGTTTTATTTGATTGATTCGCTGAGTGCAGTGAATCGTGATTGATTGTTTTTCACTTTATATAATTCAGAAATTTGTAGGCCTGCTAAGTCTGTCGTGTTGATTTGCATCCCAAATTCGATTTACAAATAATTGCTTTTTGATATTGTTGTTGTTGCCTACCCTTACATTGTAATCAGGGGAATAGCAGCATTGATTTCATCAAAGATATCAAGGCTATAAATTCAAAATCAACACATTTTCCAGGGCGTAGCTTGACGAAGTGCCCCCAATCAATTTTAAAATTTAGAAAATCCTTGTGAAAATTGCCGAAAACGGCTTGTGCCCCCCACCCCCCCCGGCATCCGAGCTCCGGGCACGAGCTAAGCCAAGTTTCATAGCCTTTTCATGTCTTGACCGTGGATCGATATTCTATTGTAAGTAGGCCTACGTCCCGGTACGCTTGTTCATTTTCTGCATGGCTGTTTCTGTTATGAACTTACGCCCCTCTGAAATCAAGCGCATGAAAAACTCTCGGCTAACCTTAAGGTAATACACTATTTTAAAGTGTTGCGATTTGGTAGTTCACAACATCTTGCGAAGGGGAAAGAGCTTTGTCAAAAATTGCATTACTCATTTCCTTGCGAGCGTGTAGAAGAATTCAAATATCACAGAAATAATTTTGTAGGTCCTGTGGTTCTTGAGTTATGTTGTAAAGAGGGCTGAAACAACAACACTTTTGTAAAATGTACATAACTTATTAACAACAATAAATTAAGCAAGTTTTCAAATTATTTAATTTGTAGAATGAACTTTTGCAAAACACCAAGGTGTTATTTGTCAATAATTTATTGATCTAGAGAATGAAAATCGATTTTTTTGGTTGCTTCGACCAACAACACCTCGTCTACCCTTAAACTCCTGCCGGCTTAGGAACAATTTCCGGGTCGATAGCTCTATTTGAAACAAACACGAGGATATAGGCGTATTATTTATGTGGTTAGATTTAAATGGATCTAGTGCTAGTGGCTTGACTACGATTGTTGCCCGTGGACAAACGACTAGTATATTACATCGTTGGTAAATTTAAACAAGCAATGGGTGACATCGAGTTTGGATCTAATATTGGTAATAGAGATGTCGCCGTTCAACCTGTTCCTGTGCCTGTGGGAGTTTCAATTATGTAACCAATGTTTTTGAATCAGGCAATGCAGATCTGCTCTACTTTTAGCACTTGATAGGTTTAATAATTAGGTTAACTTAATCAATATGATATCGGGCCAGACTCAGGGGCCAGACTCCCGATTCCAGAAAAATACAGACTCAATTTTGTTGAATTAAACATTGCCAAATGAAACATAGCTAAATCTGAATCCTTTATTTAGTTATAACTGGCAATAAAAGTCAAATATTTGCTGTTATAAGGTGAAATGAGCCAAAACATGCAATTGTATGATTTCCGACAATTTTAGTCACATAATTTCAAACAAAAACTTGGCACAAGTCTAAGCATTCAAAATTTGGATTATAAGCTATGAGTTTTAGAATTTGATACCAAATTTGATAATTAATTATGAAAGATATAAGAAAACGTGTTTTCAATGTCTGTTGGCTTGATTGTCACAGCGTATGTTTTTGACCCTTATTGCTAAAATATAAAAAATTGACTCATTATTGTCAGTTAGCTAAAATTGTGACATATCTATGTTTCATTTGGCAGAATGGGGTGTACTGCTCTTATTCGGCGTCTTTTATTATGTAGCCGTCAAGAAGACGAGTAAGAATTTAATGCCGATTCGTTTCTGATGTAAAGGTCCAGGGCACTGTGGAAGTGACGCGAAGGTTGGGATGTAAACACTCTCATTTCTAACTAAAAGACTCAAATTTTCATCATCGCTGTCGTCAAGACGCCATATTCTTTTTCGAACACATGCTCGTTCGTACAAAGACTTTACCTGTATCGATTTCATATTGAAGTCCCCTATGTAACGTCATAATCCACTCCGATCAGTAGCGTAGCCAGAATTTTAGTGTTATGGGACAAAGCCACATTTTTGTCCCCATTTGTCAATTTTTGTCCCATTTGGTTTTTAGACATTTTAAGGACTTTACTCTTTGCCATCCCCATTTTATCCTTGAAAAAAATTGGGGAAGGCTCCAGGCTCTCCTCTGACTACGCCCCTGCTCCGGGCCCCTGCCTCCGACCCGCCATAATTTGCCCTGCAGTAAAATATGCACCACTCCTGGTCTGCTGCCAATATCAACATGTTAATGGATGTGCTAAATGGAAGGCACAGTTTAGTGGCTATAAACTGTAATGCAACTAACTTGCAAAAATACTTTAAGACGTATATGGTGTGCCATCCTCTACTCTATAACACGTACATGGTGTGTCAACCTCCACTCCTCACAAAATCCATCAACATAGATGGTTGCTTGATGCCGAAGTACCTTAATGTCCCAATACATTAAAAGCTTTCTCCAAGGTCGTGAGTATGATACGTTTACCTGTTGCAGCTTGCGTAGAATAAGGGGAGCATTTGAATAATAATGGAATCCATTTCACCTTAGGCATCAGAACTAAATATAAAAGCACATTTGAGATATCTATTTTAAGAAGTATATTTTCGTGTGACATGATTATTAAAATTATCTATTGAGGGAGACCGAATTGAAAAACAGAATAAGAATAGAATACATAATCAAAATAACCCCATAAGTGATTCTTCTCAAAGAGTTTTACAAAGAGATCGCGTATAAATTCCTTTCCAATCAATGTCATTAAATATTGACAGAAAACACAATACGTCGGACTTCGAAATATGGGAATGTTTTCATTAGAATACAACGAAGTAAATCTCATTGGAATACGTGTATGCTTTCATAACACCATTTCGTCTACCAGTGACGCCACTAAACATGCTAAATCAACGCAAAGATATTAAAAAGTTGATTATATTATACATTTCGATACAACACGAGAAAAATGATACCTACATAATAATGTTGCATGTATGTATCCCGTAGAGTCAATGTAATTGTTTTGGATATCACGATAATACCAGCATGATCAGTTCGATATGCCAGTTGTTTTCCTCACCAATAATATATCAGCATAATGGGAAATTGTTTACATTTGCAACCATAAATGGCTAGCACTAATACGCTATAGTACTTAATAATGTGCTACTTTTGACATTCCAACAATCAAGAGAAGCAATTAATAATAGCACATTTATTTTCAAAACAATTTATTTCAGTGACATTCAACTGGATATAGTAGGTTTATTGTATTTGTATATGTTTTACAGCATAATAATGGTCGTGCCATTTGCGAACGTCAAACCACCGGGTACTGGACTTAAGATAAACTAATGTTGTCTGAAGGAATCAGTACAAATAGGTAAAATGAGCAGTTTTAGATTATTCTTTTATAAAATATTTTGCAATTTTAGCTTTAATTTGCTTTTTAATTGATTCCAATCGGACGTTTGGTTCCAAATCTGTGGGCGTTCAAAGATAATTAGGTGACGCAAAAATGTGATCCTCTCAGTTTTTTGCCTATGGAAAAGAATGTATTGTATAATGTATTACATTGTTTTTACCCTGCGATATTTAAGGTTTTATCAATAAAAATTAATAAAAACAGCTTATTTCATTGGGAAAGTTTGATTTATTAGTGATTTGGGCTAAAATAAATAAAATTTGCATAATTACCACTTAAAAATTAAAAAACAGTGTTTCTAGACTTTAAATGCAATTTGCGCAAAATGCCAGTTTCATAAATGCAGCATCTTGCGCGCAGCTTTTTTTCAATACCCCATGTCCAAATTAGCTGAAATTCCACAGGGATGATGGAAAGACCTTTTCTGAGACATTTACAGAAGGAATTTTGAAAATTCTTTTTATTTTGCGAAAAATAGGCAATTACGCCCGAAATAATGCCGAAAATCGCAAACCTTATCATTTTCGAGGTCGTTTACCCTCGAAATGATTATTTTGCTTATTTTCTTTCTGTAACTTTCAAGATCAATGTATTTCTTGGCTGTATTCTTGACTGTTTCCTTTACGTCCTCTCACAGTTCATTTGGTGTCTCTGTTCATCCTTATTCACTTTAATTAACTGGTCCAACTTGTTCTTTACCTCAACAGCATCCGGGATGTTGTCAAAATGGTACTTAATTGGTGGCATACTTCCTTTTTTTTTTTACAACTTTTAGTCCACTCGGTCTTGTTCTTACTCTTTTGGAGTATTGACCTCGATCTCCTCTGAACCATGATGTATCTGGTTTCTTGCTCTGTCACCAAGGCTTGACCAGGTTTCCGATGACCAACTTATTTGTACCACAGAAATCATACAGTCTGTCTCCGCGGTCATTTCTGGTCCAAGCCCATGTTTACCTACAATGTCTGGCACTTCACCGCTCTTTCCAATTTTTTCATTCCAATCACCCAGTACCATGTTTAAACGTAAAAAAAATTACCGTGTCGACGCAAGATGCCAAAATGACAACAACTTTATTATATTATCAACCATCTTAAAATACACACGGGAAAATGGTAAACCGTTTAGATAACGCAAACTAGTAGTATGATGGCAGTATTAATTCTATATTAACGCATATAGATACGATAACGAAATGTCTTGATGGATTTATACGAACATTAGAAAAGCAACAGGTTGTTTGAAGTGTCATCGCTAGGAGGATATTCTAATAAAATCATTCAACGTTCGCAGGTTTTTGAAAGTTTTTAAATCAATAACATGAAAATAATCACATCTCAAGAATCAATTTTATCACTGATATTTTCAAAATATTTTGCCTAATACAATTGGTAAGAATGTTATGAACAAAATGAAAATCGATTTTGCCCGATAAATAACTCATTTACAAATATCTGAGCCATCAAAATAAGTAAATCAGTTCTGCATCAATATTGCCTCCCCAGGACTGCCTCATTTTGATGAAATAATTGGAACTCCCTCCAGCACAGGAGAAATTAGCCAAATTAGCAGGTCGATAACGCTCTTTGAAACAAACACGAGACTAGGCGTAGTATTTATTTGGTGAGATATAAATGGATCTAGTGATATAGCTTGACTTTGATTGTTGCCCTCGGACAAACGACTGGTATATCACATCGTTGTTAAACTTAAACAAAAAGAGGTGACCTCGTGTTTGGATATAATACATGGTAATAGAGCTGGCGCCCTTCAACCTGTTCCTGTGCCTGTGGGAGTTTCAATTATGTAACCAATGTTTTAGAATGATTTAATGCAAATTTGCTCTACTAATAATTGTGTACTTTATAGGTTGTCTCATATCCCTGGGTTAACTTAATCGGTATTAAGATACCAGACCAGTATTATGGGATAAAATAGAACGAATAGAAAGTGAATGTGAAAGTAGTGATCTAGAAACACTGAGCGCCTTGAGGCAGCCAAAAACCACTCTCCTCAGCTTGTGTCTATTTAACTGGGACTAAGGCTATTTTTCACCATCTATGGCCTACAGCTGATTGCAGTAGAAACCAGGAAACTTTTTGTAATACTGTTATTTTCTCGGTTATGTATTAATTGTCTTTTTATTCCATTGTTTCTGTTGTTTCTTGTGTTTCCAAATGCATCGCTTTGGATGTAGATGCGCTATATAAATGATTGTAATGTAATGTTTACTTCCATAACACCAGTGCGGCCGCCAAATTGAAAAGTCAAGGTGATCAGAAAATCCGATACAACTAAATTCGACAAACACGAGAAAATTAATACCTACATCATGCTGCATTTATTTGTCTCGTACAGGCTTGAATACGCTAGATAATGACTACTTTGACTTGAATCCAAATTAACTCACCAACAGTCAAAAAAGCAATTATCAGTACACTTATTTTCAAAACAATTTATTTCAGTGACATTCAACTAGATACTAATAGTTTAATTAATTTTGTTACACATCCTAGTTGGGGCTTGTATAGATTTGCAGCATAATCATTCTGGACCATTGTGGGCGTGGCATTTGAGAATGTCAAACCACCAGGTACATGAATCATGTTGTCCGCCGGCATATGAAAACGTTATGAAAGCGTAGTTTTATTAATGACAAACAACTCAGGACACGATGGAATCCGTTTAATTCGTGTGCACTTTTTCAAAGTTATAATCTTTATTATGGGATCTGGTAAATGAATTGAAAGGAGAATTATTTGTATTATCCTCGTGTTCTTTTCTAAATAAGCATTGCGAATTTGTCTTCTGTATGCGCTCAATTGCACCCATGGAAGCCATGCGACTCTCCCATTGGACACTGGCATTGTAAACCAGAGCATATTGCCTTGTACAACCTAAGGGCACAACACATTATTAGTACGTCTGGTAAATCAACAAAATGCAAATAGTGTTCTCTTCGTTCCAATATCTGTGTCTTCATTCAGGCATCACTTTCCATGCTTATGTAAATGACTGTAGTGATGTACTGTAGAAATTTACAAGATGACAACTAATATGTGATGCGATCAAGCAAAATCAGTCGGAACTCGGCAATAATAAATTTTCACTTTCCTATAGGATAGTAAAACACATTTACAAAGCTGGATTTTGCAAAAAAAAACCATTGAAATTGAACAACCAGTTCCAAAGATATGAGCAATTAAAGAGTTTCCAAAACAAGAGGAAACAAAAGGAAATACTTCCTTTCTTTGGCTATATCTCAAAATCAATATTTCCGAGTTCCGACTGATTTTGCTTGATCGCGTCACATATTAGAAGCTATCCGAGAGTACACCTGGGAAGTAGACAGGCCGTTTATATAACGCATGTCAGTACTGGCGGCAGTATTGATTTTTAGAACGCATACATAGATACGATAACCAATTAATGTATTGCTAGATTAGGAACATAAGAAAAGCAACTGGGTGTTTAAAATGTCATCAGTAGTTGGTGTTAACATAAAAACCATTCAATGTTGGTAGAGGTATCTAGCCAGGGACGTGAGATCTAGCATGATCGATTATGAAAAAGTCTTAATGCAAACTCTTAATCAAACTCACAAACTCCCAAATTCAATTGTAACCTAAAAAGTATTGTCAAGAATCAATTTTGGTGCTATTTTCAATACATTTTTGCCTAATACAATCGGTCAGAATTAATGCAAAATACAAAATAAAATTAATTTATTGCTCGATATTTGACTCATTCACAACATTATGTAACCATGCACAGAGCAGCTAATGGGAACCCGGCTTGCTGATCTGAGCAGTCGAAGGATTTCGAAGCATTTCAAATATTGCCTACCCAAGATTATATTATCTTGATGAAATAATTGAAACTCTTGCCGGCACAGCAATAATTTGAAGGTCGAAAGCTCTCTTTCAAACAAACACACGCGTAGAATTACTGTGGTGAGCATATGGGGAGCTAGTGATATGACTTGACATCGATTGTTGCCTCTGGACAAACGACTACTATATCACATCGTTATTAAACAAACAATGGTTATCCTCGTGTTTGGGTGTATTGTGTTTGGATCTAATACACGTAATAGAGCTGTTACCCTTCGAATTACTACTGTGCCTGTGGGAGTTTTAATCATGTCACCAAGACTTCTGAATGAAGCAATGCAGATATGCCCTGGTGTATGGATGTTTATGCTAATGATTTTAGCCTCCTCAATAATTTGGGAGAGTGGTTGGAATACCCTTCCACAGCGACAACACCAGGTAAATAATGATATTGTACAGGCGGGAAACTAAATTAATACACGTTTATCTGCTATCATCAAAAAAATTGTAAGCAAAACTATCCTCAAAGTTAACTATTATATCCAATTAAATGTTACTGATAGTTTTGAAAACAAATGTCCTATTACTTCTCTTGACTCTTGTTTTTTTTCGTAATTTGCCATAAAATGTGTATTATATCGCGAATTAAAAAAAAAATCTAAATTATTTGATATCAGATATGTGTCTGATGTGCTCTCATGTCCCACAAAAATGATGTTTAAACGTTGCTATCCGATCCCTTAAGTTAGCAAATTCGTATCTTGAATAAAAAAACCCCAAAACTCATGTAATCCTCCACTCATTGTATTTGACTACTACACGATTGATTCCCAAACAATTTGTGTTTTATTTGCAGAAATGGGAGAGAATAGAAAAACATTTCAGATTTCACTAATTGACCCACTAATCTTAGCCTGACAAATTTATCATTGTAACATATAAACATTGTTTTATTTCTTTAGTATTATGATGATGATTTCAGAAACAAAGTGCAGACGATACACTGTGGTGAAATCTTGTGGAATTCTGATACCAAATTCTAATTATAAACGCAATCATATCTCTAACCATAACATTATACCTCTGATCCTGCCCCTTAATCATTAATGCTTGCCGGGGTTCTTGAACTGGACTCTTGGACTGGGTTATTGGACTGGTTGCAGACGTGCGACTGACATTCGGGTTTAATGACTTAAACTTGTATTTTTAATATTCAGTCCATGTTACGTGACACATGCTTTATATTAAAGGAGGCAACAAGCTAACTTTCAACACATTTTGTCCGTGATCATGTTAGCAGCAAGGATAATGTTATCGATATGCTAACAAGTCCGAGTGCAGCATTTCATATAAACGACAGTCTCCATAAATTTCCCGAGGCAGTTTCTTAAAGGCAAAATGCTCGTTTCAGGTTTGGCTTCCACGCTCCTCTCCCAGCTATATTAAATTGTGACAAAAACTAATGGGTATGCTTACAGAAAAAAGCTATCTCTATTTCCCAATGTAAATGACACGCGTCTGAGCTTCTGTCTTTCAATAACAGAGAACGAAACTTAATCCTGGGAACAGTAAAGGTTTCAATCTCGTAGCGACTGATCTTCAAAGGAGCACCGAGAAAAGACTCATTGACAAAATGAAATGGGGGTTGGCAGCGTACGGATTGCTTACATTCGGGGATGAACTACAAGATGACGGTATTTGATCAAGTCCGAAGTGATAAAACAAATATTCCATGTAAGACACCATTTTGCACGCTTTTATAATAAAATTATGACTAACAATTTCAAAGGTGAGAATAAAGAGTAAGGGCGGGTTATGAGGTTCTGGATTACGGTAGGGCTAAGATTAACCTGAATATTTAAAATCATCGAAATTGGTCGGATTAATATCTTTAGACCTTTAAAAGACAGATTCGACACAAAATGGTGCTGCTTCTGTGGCAGAAGTTGTAAATCAGCGGTTGTGAAATTCGCATGGCTTCCATAGGTGACAAAATCGCAATGTTGAGAGAAGATTACAACCAGAAACAAAAATATAATAAACGTTCATGAAAGTTCATCTGTGTTGGTATCATGATTTTGATTTAAACTTGTGATCCAAACACAAGGAAATAATTCCTACCTTGGAAGCCAACCAACCATCTCTCAACAAAGACGGGGGCCGGTTCAGACTGCCATGAGTCTACGAGTCTCTTATCAGGTCAAAGGTCAAAAAGATCACGACTTATCACGACCTAATACAGTCACTCACTCGCTGAAAAAAGATGGAGTGCCATATAAATATTCCGAGGTAGGAATTATTTCCTTGTGGTTGGATCAAAATTTAAAATGAAAAATATAATAATTACAAAAGTTATACAATTTAAAGGGATTTCCTTACGCCCTGAATTGCTTTCACAAATACAACACATGGTTGTATCATATGTTTTCTTTAATAAGTACTATACTGGGATACTATATTGAACGCCTTCTTAAACCGCTCATGCCGACAGATAACATTGGCTTAACTTAATCCCTGTCCCTGCAAATGTCACAACCAACAACGGTCCAGAATGATTACGCTATAAATTTTATTGAAGAGGATTTGTACTTTCAAACATTGTTAGCAAACCTATCCTCAAGGTTAAGTGTCACTGATAGTTTTGAAAACAAATGTCCTATTGCTTCTCTTGACTTACATGTTAATTAAATAAGTTAATAATATGCCAGCATCGCTTCACTATCCAGAACAACTAAACTTTTAGGTATTTATATTACTTTGGTCCCGTCTTTGATAATATCGTTCATGTTTTGACTAAAAATGCTTATTTCTGGTTGACGGGAACACGCTCGATACCGTTTTAAACAAATCTTTGTCTTGAACACCCCAACGTAAACTGTGAGTCCATTTCTCCTGATTTTATTTCGATATATCCTTTATTTTTTACAGCTTTACACGTCAAAAACCTATATACTTCAACTATAGCTAGCCTGGCTTGTGTATTTTGCATCAGTCTGGACCCCGGGTCTGGACCATGGAATTTATTCACACGAAACTGTGTACCCCAGAGAACATCATATTGCCAGCCAATGGAAGTAGCAATACTCATGTGTAACACATTTATACTGATGACACTGCGTTCTTAGTGGTTCTTTACTATTATAGTAACTCAACAATTATAATGAAGAAAAGTCCTTAAGGTAGCAAATCGCATCTTGAATTAACTTATTTTATCCTCTACTCATTATACTCTACTCACGATTGTTTCCTTAACAATTCGTTTTATTTGCAGGAGTTGGATAAACTGAAGAAAATTTAGATTTCTTTAATTGACACACTAATCTTACCCTGATAAATTTATCATTGTAACATATAAACATTATTTCATTTCACAGACGATAAACTGTGGGGAAATCTTGCCAATACGATTCTCATCCCAAATTCTAATTATAAACGCGACCACAATCATATATCTTAAACCATAACATTATACCTCTGATCCTGCCCCCTATCATTACTTGTAACTGTCATTTTTAGAAAAAAAACGATGGGTTTGATGACCTAGACTTATATTTTTATTATTCAGTCCATGTTACGTGACATATACCGTATGCTTTATATTCAAGGAGACAACAAGCTAGTTTTAACTTTCAACACATTCTTTCCGTGTTAGCAGCAATGCTAATGTTATCGATATTTATTTATTTTATTTTATTAGATCTTATTTTGCCTGGGGAACAAACTCAGTGGTCCACACTGATTTCCAGTCTGGCCCAGGGGTCAAACAAAATACATCAAAAATACAAATAAAATATATACAAAAGAATTACATACCATGGATTTAACAAATAACATCATATATGAACACACCAAGGAAGCACATCTGTGCTGGTCGGCTGCAGTGCAGCAACAAGTGCGAGTTCAGCATTTCATATAAACGACATTCTCCATAAATTTCCTGAGGTTATTTCTTCAAGCCAAAATGCTCGTTTCAGGTTTGACTTGCAAGCTCCCCTCCCAGCTATATTAAATTGTGACAAAAACTAATGGGTATCTTTAATACAGAACAGCAAAAGCTATCTCTATTTCCCAATGTAAATGACACGTTTCTGAGATTCTGTCTTCCAATAAAAGAAAACGAAACGTAATCCTGAGAACAGTATAGGTTTTAATCTCGTCGCGTCTGATGTTCAAAGGAACCCCAAGAAAAGACTCATTGACAAAATGAAATGGGGTTTGGCAGCGTATGGATTGCGTACATTCGGGGATGAACTACAAGATGACGGTATTTGATCAAGTCCGAAGTGATAATAACTAGTGCTAATTAACCATGCATTCAGTGTTCAATCATGCATTCCGTGTAATAACTTTATCTGAAACTTTAATGACGATAACTCATACAAACAAACTCAACTTATTTGGAATACCTTAAATGAAATTCTCGGTCGCAAAATAAACACCCTCTACCGTCATTTTTCTACGATGATAACCCTCACCATGCGCGAATAGATCAAAACACAATAGCTAATAAATTCAATTTTATTTTGTTAATGCTGGTCCTAACCTAGACCGCAAAATACAAACTGATGCTAATTTTCATACTTTTCTGCGCAATATTAATTCCCCAAATAATTCTCTGGTTTTTTTTACTCCAACTGACCCAGAGGTATATCTGCCGTTCATTCAAATCAGGTAGAAGTAGTGGCTTTGATGAAAAACAACCCGATATTGTTAAATCCGTCCGCACAATCGTGGCTTCTCCTCTTGCTCAAATAATCAATTGGTCAATAACCACAGGCATTGTTCCAAATCAGTTTAAAATGGGCAAAGTCATTCCTATTTTCAAGAACAATGACCAGCACAAATTTTGAAATTATAGGCCAATATCCGTCCTCCCTGTTTTTTCGAAAATTCTAGAGCGAGCTGTGCACAATAGATTATATGGTTTTATTTCAAGTTTCAATATTTTGCATCAATCTCAATTTGGTTTTCGCCCAAAGCATTCTTCTTTTATGGCCATTATGGATACATACAACAAAATTGTCACTGACTGTGCGAGTTCAGCATTTCATATAAACGGCATTCTCCATAAATTTCCCGAGGCAATTTCTTTAAGCCAAAACACTCGTTTCAGGTTTGAACTGCACGCTCCCCTTCCAGCTATATTAAATTGTGACAAAAACTAATGGATGTCTTGCAGAACAGCAATAGCTCCTGCAAAAGCTATCTTTTCCAAATGTAAATGACACGTTTCTGAGCTTCTGTTTTCCAGTAACAGAGAACAAAACTTAATCCTGAGAACAGTATAGGTTTTAATCTCGTGGCGTTTGATCTTCAACGGAGCCTCGAGAAAAGACTCATTGACAAAATGAAATGGGGGTTGGCAGCGTATGGATTGCGTACACTCGGGGATGAACTACAAGATATGGGTACTTGATCAAGTCCGAAGGGATAATAACTAGTTTTAATATATCATGTCGCCACGTACTTGTCACCATCAAGTTCAATGTCTTCTATTTTGTGTGAACTGAGGGCTTGAACTGAAACACAGTAATAATCGATATCTGTTCAGGTTAATTATCGCAATTACCCATTACATAAACTATTATAATTTCGGCGGTCGCAACACATAGTAGCGTAGGGTGATTTTGGCCATTTTCATGAAAATTAAATATCAAGTTCTTCTCGTTCGAAATTAATCAATATCATGACGTTCCCAAAATTGAAAGGCCCTGGAGAGAACGCCCAAAAAGCTGAATGTCCCTAAAGCTAAATGTACCTAACCAACAGTATACTACTCTTGATTATACCGATTATATCGTTTCAGTAGATACTGAATACAGGTGTAAAAATAGTCGCTGGGCCGGCAAATATGTAATATCTAAGGTCAAATACAAAACCTCAATAGTAAAAAGTGGGCGCCAGTTTCAAAACCTGTGCCATTTTGATAAAATTGCTTTTTTTTTTGGTTCAAAATTAAAGAACATGTCCTTACACACATATTCATACTCAATACACATATTAAAAAATAGCCAACACCATTTTCCATAATTATTAATCTTGTTAATTTTGAAATGTTTTTTTTTTGTGAGGACGATGAGGTTGAAATGTTTTTGTCTATCACGCAAAATGACAAATCGTTACATGAGGTAACGTCATTGGGGCCCATTTTCAGCGTTATGATATTTTGCATTTGAACTAATTATCTTCCCGGCCCAGCGACTATTTTTACCGCTTTATGACCTTTTTGTAACAATATTTTTGTGTGTTTGTTTACTAGTGCAGCAATTTAGGTACTGAATGTAACTGCACATTATTTATCCTGTCAAAGTTCGTTCTGAAAGAAGCAATAAATCGTTGACACAATTATGTTTATCGGCATTTTATTTAAGGTTTATAGAGGCTGGGCATTTGGGCAGTTATTATTTTTCTATTATTTTTCTGATTACCTATCTTTATTTTTCTGACGACCTATCGTTAAGAGTTTTTATTTATTTATTTTTGATTCGACAGAACTGACAACAGTACAAAAAATATATAAAATATATTAAAAAAAAAAAAGCAATCAAGCATCATCACACAAGAAACACACAACCAACTCAATGAGCCAGGATAACCTGGCTCATTGAGTAATTCTGAGTTATTTTACGAAAACCTTATTTTAGGTCAAAATGACCTAAATTATGTTAAATGTGGTAAATTGTTTGTCTTGCCATGAAAATCAAGAAAATGTACATTTAAAATAAGCTGTTTACTTATTATGGGCAATGGATGTCAACGATCAACAGTGGCATAATGGTCAGTAAATGACCTATGACCTTTTTTGCCTACTTCTATCAATCAGATTTTGCTTTTTGAAACATTATTGAGTGTTTTGTAGATGTAGATGTAGGTCAATACAGAATGATGAAAAGCTTTTCTTTCTCTGATTTTCTTGAAGCGGAATTCCATGCAATCAATTTTATGTATATTTGTGAGGCGGTTTAAAACTTGGCCGGCTGAACAATATTTTTAAAGACTAAGTAAATTTTCTGTAGTCCTTTAAAAATTGTTTTAAATTGAGCTTATTAATTGCCGGCGGAAAAATATTTTAGGGACTAGATAAATTACTAGACATTTTTTCCCATAACTTATTCCTTGCCCTAAATCTTGACTTATATGAGATTGTGCTTGTCGGAAATACAAACCACAATTCTCGCAAATTTAAAATTTCTGCTAGTTTTAACTTGGAATTGGGATCGGTTTTAGTTAGATGCTTCATAATAAAATGAATTTATCTTGATAATAGAGACTTCTTTGAGTAGTTTGTTCCAGATATTGTAGTATACACTCCGGGCAATGTTTTTAATACCGGAAACATCTTTGACAGGAATTTAATATCCAAGGAGCAATTTCCTTCCACTCCAATGTCTTGATGCTGACGATATTAAAATGACAATTTCATATAGCATGCAAAGGACAGACCTAGATTATATAGTGAAGGGAGTGTTGATTGTTATAGTAGAAGTGAGTGACTACTGTAGATATCAATATAAATAGAATTCAAGATGAAATATTCTTTATGACAAGTAAAAATTACTCACTGAATTATGGGGCATCTATGAAGAATATAATTTTGAAGCTTATGAGTTCGACTTTAAAGGATGTCTCCGGCAATCACAACATTATGCCTTATATTTGAAAAAAATGTTCATGTAACAAAAGAACCTAGGTTAATGACATTAAATTATTGGAACATAACCAGTAATGCAAATAAACTCTTTCTTAACAAAATAGGAAAAGAAAAAAAAAGCAATGTATGTGAAATTTGTAACGGAGTAGTATATTAAACACTTCTTTTTTGGTTGCAAAAACAAAATAAATAACAAGATATGAAGCGAAGTGGACAAAATAATTTTGCAACATTACAATGTTAACATTAAAACCACACAAGCAGATGTTATTTTAGCATGCAGGAAAATGTAATACTATTATCAATAAAATAATGAGTGTTAGTAAACTGTCAAATAGTACTTATCGTTACGGGAAATATCCCGATTTGATCAGTTTTTTACATTCTGAATTAAGAATCAGAAAGCTTATGTAGTAAATGTAGTAATTAGTAAAATCAGAAATAGAAAAGTATGACCAAACGAGTTATGTAAATATATGTGATGAAATCAACGAAGTAAATAAAATAAAAAATTTACCATAGAAACGAATTAATACAGTCGTCTCTCAACACGCGATATTCAAAATTCCCGGGCACCGAAATTGTTTAGTGCAAACAACAACACTTTTGTAAAACGTACATAACTCATTAAGGGAGTGTGCCTGTCAGATTATCCGGAAACTGCTCACTATAAGTACAAAATGCACGGGAATGTATCGTACATCAATATCCGTCTATACGCTGTCAGGTCAGTTACCGATTTAATAGCGGAACCCTTTTGTCATGAACAAAAGGTACCTCTCGATGAATAGCTTGGAAAATCAAATCGGCACAAAGGAACAATGCGTTACGTAATCTATTGCCCCTCTATGTTATAAAAACTCTTTGACCGCAACATCATTATAAATAGTCCATGATGAATATAATACGGTATTGCCAGAAGTTGTACATAATTATAATGACAATGCTGTCCAGTTATGACCCTCGGTATACGGCAGAAGTCATTCAACACTTCAGGGAACATCGTATACACTAAATTAGATTCACAATATCAAATTAAAATGCCGAGAATATACTCTCAACGATTTATTGCCCCTTTCAGGCAGAGCTTTGTCAGGATGAAATGTACCCTTACATTCAAGTTTAAATTGGAGTACTTCAATTGGTGCACTAAATAAGCAAACGCATCGGCAAGATTCATTTTCCCGCAAACGGATATCGTTACAAAAGACAGCCAAAAGTGGGGGTTTAATCCACGGGAACGACTCGAGATAGTTTCATAAATACAATACAGACAGAGGCACGCACAAAACCCACCCTAGCACCACTATTTCCCACATACCAAAATATTACAAGAACAGCAGTTCACGCAAAACGCTTCAAATCTTATAATCGTCCCCTACATAATAAAAGCATAATCCAAGCCATCAATTGAATTCACAATTCTATACCAACCAGTGTCAATAAAGCAACACTGTGAATCGTTTCCACTGATGCAAAGAGACACTTCAGTCGAGACACAAATTGAATTATTTAACATTAAAGTAAATAAATATAGTCAATTGGTTTATCGGTTAAGCGGTCTGGGGGAAGGTTTGGGAAGCTACACAATACTTTTATTTCTACGCAGGTAAAACACTTCATTATTCAAGGGATTTTGAAGTAGCTCAGCCGGATTACATTTTGCACGTTTATATGGGTTGCAACTGACAACGTATGCTGCTTAAAAATTACAAAAAATGATTCGAATAAAACATCTATCTGAATTTGATTTAGGAATCAACGTATAGATACGTTTACAATTGCTCAAGTATAAATGTCGCTTATTATTGAGGAGGTATTTAAAATAGCTTTGGGCGGACTGTACGAACATTCATTTTACTAATATTAATTTATGATAACTATCTTATTTTTTCCCAACATTTTTATTCTTTTGATCTTACCGTGAATACTTTTTATAGGTGTAAAAATCGTAATGATATGCGCAGAATTTATTGGACATACGGATGTAAATCCTTAAAGATCATATGCAACAAGCAAGTCCAAAGTTGTTTACAATTTGCGTTCAAACGTAGCCAAAGAGGAATCTTTTATTGCATAGTAAGTTACGTGGGGTTTTTCATTGCTCCCATGGGCATCAATTCTGCCCCCGCACTTTCGGCAAAATGACAAATTTGTTGTTATTTCAACTACTTCTTGACAATTCAGGTTGATTTGCTCCCCCCCCCCCACACACACACATTTCAAGACGGACTGACACTGACGATTGTTCTTATGGGAAATATAAACCACAAATTTGACAATACTGTTATTATCACATTCACAAACAGACAAGGGAATCGGTTGTAGTCAGATGCTTCAAGGCTTTGTTGAGTAGTTTTGTTTCAAACTAAAGGAATTGCTCCAAAGATCACACATTGCATAAACCTATGAGTAAAATACCGAGAATACTGTGTTGTCAATGATTTATTGCTCCTTTTAGACCAATATTTACCAGGATAAATAATGTACGCTGTGAAGATGAAATAAAACTAGAGATCTGTAAGGAATCTGCTAACAATGAAAATATCATTGGAAAGAGCAAATTCTACACGTCTAAATAAAAAAAACCCGAATTGTTGCAATTGCTCACAGCAAACTCAAGTTTGAATACATCCACCCATTTTTGTAGCTGCATACGGTTTCACTTCTCAAGTACCTAAACTCATCACAAGAAATAAGCCCCCCCCTATCAACATTTCATTAAATTGTAAGGTTTCATTTTGTACCAATAAAACTAAGTTAGAAATAATTATATGACTGTTTCTGATCTCTATTTTGAGAGTCATGTGATGACTCATATTTCAATTAGAAATAGAAGTGATGAGCTTGTTAACCACTGCATTGATTCCAAATTGGATAGAGAGCGAAAATGGACTCGGAAGAAATCAGTGACTGTCAGCAGTGAAGAAATATTTAAAGCAGTTGGGAAAAGGTCAAACAAGGTCAACCATTACGTTGACCGATTCAATTTCTGAATTTTGGCATAATCATGTTCGTTCTCTTGCAGTGCAAGGACGTTTTTATGATCTCCTTTCCAAGGAGTCTTCCTGCACTCTCTGTCGTAGCATCATTTTCAATCTTCCTTCGAGAGTCAGCAAATGCTTTCTGAATACAAGGGTCAACCTTGCTAGGTGTTTCCAACAAATGTTTACATGGCTGCAACAAAGAGACTCTCAATCATGTTCTAAATAACTGTAAAAGTCTTCCTGGACCAAAGTCATTATACTTACCGTTATAATGGTGTTCTGAAATATTTGATATCTGTCGCACGAGCTGGCCTCAAAGATTCGGATGCAACCATTTTTCATGACATCCAGGTGAAGCTGGCTTTGCCGGTGTCACTACCATTCCTACTGAATGTTCTCCAACCAACCTCAAACCTGATCTGGTAATTATCTGGAAGAATCTCAGGAAACTTTTGATTGTTGAACTGACCGTTCCCTTTGAGCATGGTATTGATAGAGCCCATCAGTTGAAGCTCAATAGGTATGCGCCTTTCAAAAAATTAAGAGTCCCGTCTTTTTCGTCTCCAAATTCCCACAGCTAATCGGATTCCATGTAAGATATATAAGAATGTAAACAAGCTCAATGTATATGGGACAGCAAGAAACATACAGCCAGAAGCTTCAGGCAGACCACAAACTAGATCACAAGTGAACATTGCTAGAGTTAGACATGCATTACCATGGTTACAGCAAGACTCAAAGATCAGCTCAAGACGCAATCCTTTACTCAACATTCCCCAATCAAGCTTCTGCCGGATTGTTCGTAAAGACTTGAATTGGTATCCCTACAAACTACAGTACCGTCATGGACTTCATCCTGAGTTTATTTGCATTGTTTGTTGAATATTAATTAAAAGCAAAAGTTGTAATTGTAACAATAAATCCTGTTGGCAATTGAAATGGATAAAAATCAATCAGCCGTGTGCAGCTACAAAAATAGGTGGTTGAATATAACTTTGGTTTGTTGTGAGCAATTGCAACAATTCTGTTTTTTTATTTAGACGTGTAGAGTTTGCTCTTTTCAATGATATTTTAATTTATAGCAGATTTCCTGCAGATCTCTAGTTACAGCCCCTCAAACACGAGTTTACTTCTTTTTTACTCAACCTGTATTATTATCACAACTTAACGATATAGGTGAATACTCGGATATTCTTGGATAATAGTTGCAGCTGTACAGCAAAACCTCGTGAATATTAATTTTCTCGTCAAATTGATATAATGCATACTTTAATACAGAACTACAGTGACTTGATACTAATCCACTGTTCACAAGACAGAGCTGTAAAACAATTAAGTAATTAAATCACGGGAAATTTAGCATAAAAACGACTGGATTGTGTTACACACAAATGGATAATTGTCACTAGATGTAACTTTATATCATATGGATTACATTTCCGTTATTAATCGTATTGCAAATGAACCGTATAGTTAGAGAACTAGATCTGGGATAAAGGATCTCAATTCCAATGATTGATATATATATAATTTGTTCAATTGCATTTGCATCCATTTACAATGAACGGAATTATAGTAGTGGTGTTGAAGTCCTACATTTAAACATTAACACCGAGCGTCCCAAAGGAGGTTAGATGTGAAAGACATAGTCGAGTTGTTGCCGTTGGTGTACTTTGGCATCCTAATATGATTTCATAAACTCATTTCAATTTCTGAATTTTGGCATAATCATGTTCGTTATCTTGCAGTGCAAGGACGTTTTTATGATCTCCTTTCCAAGGAGTCTTCCTGCATTCTCTGGCGTAGCATCATTTTCAATCTTCCTTCGAGAGTCAGCAAAGTTTTAGTTAACGCCCTTGGAGACTCTCTGAACACAAGGGTCAACCTTGCTAAGTGGGGTAAATCGATTTCCAACAAATGTTTACATTGCTGCAACAAAGAGACTCTCAATCATGTTCTAAATAACTGTAAAGTCTTCCTGGACCAAGGTCGTTATATATACTTACCGTTATAATAGTGTTCTGAAATATTTTATATCTGTCGCGCGAGCTGGCCTCAAAGATTCGGATGCAACCATTTTTCATTACATTCCAGGTGAAGCTGGCTTTGCCGGTGTCACTACCATATCTACTGAATGTTCTCCAACCAACCTCAAACCTGATCTGGTAATTCTCTGGAAGAATCTCAGGAAACTTTTGATTGTTGAACTGACCGTTCCCTTTGAGCATGGTATTGACAGAGCCCATCAGTTATGCGCCTCTTATTTCTGATATTCAGGATCTGGGATAAAGGATCTCAATTCCAATGATTGATATATATAGTTTGTTCAATTGCATTAACATCCATTTATAATGTACGAAATTAAAATAAAACATTACAAACACCGAGCGTCCCAAAGGAGGTTTAATGTGAAAGACATAGTCGAGTTGCTGTCGTTGGTGTACTTTGGCATCCTAATATGATTTCATAAACTCATTTCCAACTAACTCGTTGGGCACTTTAAAGTCCAATTTAAAGTGGCAGAAACATACTGTTTGCAATGTAGCTGGTTTCTAATTGCAAAACTTAGTTTGAAACAAACATGGCACAGACTACAATCATTTACTTTATAAAAGATGTGCACAGTCCACAAGATTTTGTGCAATGTGACTCAAAAGCTTTGTGTGTCCCATAACATCTTAACTTTACACGCACAGACATTACATTTCTGGGATCTGTGGGTCAGATGCATAATTTGACATGTTTGAAAGTATTATTTGAATAAAACTAATTTTTGGCCCAATACGATCTTATGGGGTAATTTGGGAGTCTTTTTGAGGTTCACGGTCTCAAAATATTGCTTGGCAGACAACAGATTCGAGTTCAGCATACCCAGATTAACAAAGATTAGCTGGTTGCCAACTTTTACGCAAACTTGCCGGTTGAAACTCTCTTATCTCCCTGTATCTTGTTAATTTCCTTGGTTTTAGAGTTACTGTGCATGTGAAGTACTTCTTTGAACTGTTCTGAGTTAGTAATGTCTGTTATCTTATTAGGTCGTTCTAATATGTCACTGTTCTTGGTACGTAGGAGTAAAAGGAGTTGAACCTGCATTATCTACAGGGCGGAGTTTCAACCTCTCTTTCAATAGCAATTAGGCCAGGGGGGATTGCCCACCTCCTCCACCGCGAGTCTGTTACCTTCCCAGCATTTAAGAATGCCGATACCCATTTAAACACCTGGGTGGAGAGGAGTAATCGAGATAAAGTGTCATACTCAAGGGCACAACACGATGGCATCGCCGGGGCTCGAACCCACAACCTTCCAATTATGAGTCGGAGCCCGTTCCGCTCGGCCACCGTGCTCCCAACGTAGGAGGACTTACAGATATCACTGCGGGCTAACTGCGAGTAACAGGTACGAGTAGACTGGCAATAGGGGATCAGCAGGGAATAAGTGGAGTAAATAGTGTATTTAGATTGATTTTTAGATTTTTTTATTCCATTTTCGTAGGGAAACTAGAGTATATATGTGACCGTTCACGGCGAATGAGCCGTAAATTCCACCCCGGTCAATTTTGTTTTATTTCGTGTTTAAAAATAAACATCATAAACTTAAAAATGGTATATCATTTGACTTCAAACGATATCCAGAAGCGGGGTTATGGTTTGTTAAACTTTGCTCCTTCAACAAAATTATAGCTTGTTTCGTTTCTACATGTGTCTCTTTTTCCACATTGCTGGAAATAAATATCAAACAGTCATAATTGGCGGTCATTTCAAATCATCCCCAAGTCAAAGGTTTAAGAAAGTTCTCTCATTGTTAATTGTTGGTTATGCATACCTATACAAAATACAATGCCTGGTAACCCACCACTTGAACAGGATTTAGCAAAAGCAAACAAAGACCAGAGCTATTAAAAGTTCTATAGCCATCTAAGGTAGAAGCTTATTATCCACTTCAACAATAGGATAATTGATTAGTGTTTCACTATCAAAATGAGATCGATGTTGGGCCAGCTTAAGTTACCGATGAATACGACCTTCGTACACATTTTACACCGTAACTCAGAATACAATTGAGGGAATTTACGGCTCATTTGTGCTGCCGGGTCACATATGCAAATCGCCAGCGAAACATTCTAATGTTCTATTTTCATTAATGTTTCTTTGATAAGGTAGGGTGGCTCTCTAATCAGATGAACCAAGCACTTTACGACAATTGACATCTGTAAATTAAAATGCTTCATTTCCCCCATTCCAATGATATTAATGCCACAATTGTTTAAGATAATAGCAGCGACCAGGACATTGCACCACAATTCATTTTTCTCCAGGAAGTCGCGTTAATATATCAATATAATATTTGTTCAATATCTAGAAAGACGGGCTGTCATACTAATTCGTAATCGCATTCATTATTATGTAATCATGAGAACATCAAATATGACATATTTTTCCCTTTTGCTTTATATTTAACTGTAACTAATAAGCTAATAAGCAGTATACTGAAATGCCCGACAACTATCCAACTTTAGCAACAACAGTGTTTCTTCATATTTATTGCATATGAATTCAAATATTAAAGTCATTTGATAAAGTATTTACTAGTCTATGGTAGTACCATCCACCATGTCACAGACTTCAAGTACTTGGGTTCCAAAATTGGCTGGAGACCTAAAAAGAAGAAAAGCACTAGCCTGGGCAGCTTTCTGGAAACTGGAACGCACCTTTGGAGAAGCTCATCTCTGCCAATCGAAACAAAAATCAAGCTGTTTGAGACAACTTGTGTTCTACTGTCTTTCTTTACGGGTGTGAGTCATGGGTAATCACCAAGGACATGGAAAACAAGATCAATGCCTTTGCAACATCTTGCTACAGAGTCATGTTAAACATTAAGCGTGTGGATCGGATTCCAAATGAAACCATCTAGAATCTGACCAACACCACTCCACTTGTTGCCAGAGTCAAGATTCATCAACTCAAATTTCTCGGCCATATACTGCGTCTTGAAGATGACGAGCCTGTGAAAGAATATGCCATTTATAAGAGGAAACCGGGACGGCCGCGCACACTGTACTTACAGCATGTCCAGCACCTCCTGGGAGATACTGAAGTGATGCTGCAGCCAAACAAAATTGTTTCGCTTGCCCAAGATCGCAATAGTCGGAGAAAGCTTGTAGTTCCGCAGCCGACTGATGATGATGATTTACTAGGCGATATATTTAGACTAACATAATGATAGCTGCGCAATTCTGAATGACTGATAATGATTGTTAATGCAGACATACTAATCGTCTGACTGTGTCGGGCAAAGGATTGCAAGTTAGGTTAATATATTGGATATATGTCAGTAATCAATCAATCAATGAACCAATCAAAATGATCTTCCTTTTCCAACCAATGTTCTTGATTACAATAGAATCCCTGTCAATAAATAATGATATTTCTTTCATGAACACATGACACGTTCATGATTTATTGCACAAGTCAATATTTGTATTACGCTCTATTTCCAATAACCTCGATTGATATAACTGAACCAAAAGTAATGGTATTTCCTGACATAACGTGCATTGACACACATGCGACCACCGGATGAAAGTATAATTCAGCATCGATGTGTTAGTAATTGGATAATAAATTTCGTCGGGTGTATTACATAGTGACGGATGTTAAACTTCGCCAGAAAAAAAAGTTTTTGAGTTAGACGCGATCAAAGAGTACGCCGATTTGTGATCAACCATAGCAGAACACTAACAAGTAAAATCCCCTCCAAAAGTTGCTGTATTTAAAAAAAACTAGTATCTAAAGTATCTAAAGTATCTTGAAACATCTATCACATGAATAATTATTCGCTATTAAATCAGTAAAATGATTACAAAGTTATACGTCAGTATGTAAAAACGTGAAAACGTTGCACCCTAACATCCGTCTCACATCCGTCACTATGTCTTGCGCCAATATCGCACACGCTAATCTGGTCTCTCGTGTTGATCTATGGACATCCGTCACACATCCGTCACTATGTCTTGCGCATAAAAGTCGGATCAAGGAAGGACTTCGAAGCATCCGTCGGTTCTTTACGCTTATTATTAAACGCTTTTTTCATGATAAAACCGACTCGTCACGAGTGCCCACGACATACATGGCATATTGTATTTGAGTATTTACTCCTGATCTTACTAGTTCTCACTCTCATGATATAGCTAATCACACAAGCTGTAACTTCTTTTTACAAAACGCCAATGATTGTATTCAGTTTTTACCAATTTACACTGTATTATCTGTCAATTTGGAGCCGCCTCTAAACTCCTCTGAACATATTTTGATCATCTTTCAATAACCTACTCATTAAAAAGGATCATATTTTCATTTTTTATTACTTAATCATCCCTTTTATATTGTAAAGCATTGAAAATTTATTAAAAGTGCTATATTTTACTAAAATAATGATCCATTGAATATCTGCTCTACGTTAACGTTTGTTGGTTTATACCCAGTTATCAACATCCGTCAAGAAATCATGTAGGTTTAAATGAACAATATTGAATTACGTACGTTCAAATTGAAAAATAATGTTTTTACATAGTGACGGATGTGACAGATACGCCATACAATTTAGTTGTTTTTCCGAGTAAACGGCGTTTTACATAGTGACGGATGTTTAGATACGTCACTGTGTAAAACGTCGGGTAATGTAATATATCAACATCCGTCATTTGCATAATTAATTAACTAATTAATTATGCAAACTTGAGCTTCAAATCTTGGTAATATTATACTACTCACTATTTAAAATACATTGGCCAATTTTCATAAAAATTACAAAAATCAACATCCGTCACTATGTAATGCACCCGACGTAATGTCACAACCAGATACAGTTGCAACAAATAATAATGATCTTACCATAACCATAATTGGAAAAGATAAGTTAAGTTGTATCAAGTTTAATTGTGAATATGCGAGGCACGTTTGACTTATGTAAAGAGGCACTTATATTCGACATATAATTTTACCAAGCATAGATTTTTACCTAAAACTTCTTACATTCACCAGATTTCTGCCTATTAATCAACAACACTCACTATCGATTGTAAATATCAACTCAGTGTTCCTAAAATAGCTAAAGCGAGTTGGCGCAGTAGTTCTTTATCACACTTGTTTCCCCCATGTCCTGTTATAAGTATTGTCTTTCAAGCAACGTAGTAAAAGCAGTATTTCAAAATGGCATTTCAGGTGCAAATGTCTTTATTTTTATTTCTTTTTCACAATGTAACTAGCTTCTTTCATGAAATGGATGTAATTACTTTGGATGTAGACAATTAAATGAGATAAGAGTTTAGAGGTAAGGTAAGAAGTGTTGCGTTGAGAAACAATAATATGCTTTCTACGATATACAGTACAGTAAATGGTTTCTACTATATTCAATATTTCTCATTTCCACTTCGACATGTTTTGGGATACACATTCTATAAACCTCAATGAGGCATTGTTCAAGCTAAGCGAAATGCCAGAGTAAAATGCCGACAACACCTGACAACGATTTATAGCTCCTTTTAGATAAATATTTACCAAAATGAAGGATGTACGCTGTGAAATTGTAGTACCTTATTTGGTGCATTACCGGTGATAAGAAAATATACTAGTAAGGAAGACTTTCCTGAATTTTGATATCCATGCATAACATAATCTAATCTTGGGATTGGAAATTAACTCTTCTAACTACTTAACCTTAGAGAAACCTAATCAAAGGACACGCCTATACAGGGTGTCCCAAAAAAAAGAGGCCCGTCATTGCGCCCTCTTTTTCTCCTATTTCTGAAAAGTTTATTAAATATATTTTGGTACGTAAAGAAACCTTTAATCGTTAGCTTTAATAAACCAAAACAATTATTTCAATCGGCTCACAACTTTTGAAGATATGCCCTTTTGAATAAAAGTACCCGTTTTTCACTCTGTCCACGGATAGTTGGGATGGCTCATGCTGTGGAGTGGCCTGCACGATCACCAGACCTCACACCACTAGATTTTGTTCCTTTGTGGCAAAATCCAAGATCTTCGCAAACGTATTACTGAATGCATTCGTAAGTATCCGGCGCACAAGGATGGTACGCAACGCAATTGATGCAATGAGGACCAGGGCTGAAACCTGTATTCGCCAAGGAGGCAACCAGGTAGAGGGCAGAGCTGCACAGTAAACTCACTTCAGAAGAACCAAAGACAAACCAAACAGCCTTTTAGGGCTACCTTTTATCCTAAAAAGAGAAATGACTTATGTTGTAATTAACAAAAGAAAGCAAGAAACAAGTAAGAAAGCAAGAAACATAATAAATCAAAAAGGCATACATAACCAAGAAAAAATAAGTATTTGCAAGTACAGCAAAAGAAGTTCCGGCATCCATTTTACCCACAAATTAATGACACTATTAACAAAATCCATTGCCCATAAACCCACCGGTAAAGCCCATTCCATAAATAAAGTTATTTTATAAAGTTTTCATTGAGGAATATTTGATATTCATGCATGGTATGTGTACTCCTTTTCAATCTTTGAAGTAGCCAAACCTTCTCCGTGGACAGAGTGAAAAACGGGTACATTTCTTTAAAAGAGCATATCTTCACAAGTTGTGAGCCGATTGATATAATTGTTTTGGTTTATTAAAGCTAACGACTCAAGGTTTCTTTACATACCAAAATATATTTGATCAATATTTCAGAAATAGGAGAAAAAGAGGGCGCAATGATGGGCCTCTTTTTTTCAGACGACGGTGGACGATTTTATTCAATGTGGCAACAGCCAAAAGCGTAAACAAAATAGACAATATGACGGCAACACTGCCTGCACGTTGGACGCAATTATTTTTTCCCGAGCCAAGATGCGTTTTTAGCTCTATTGGCCCCATTACAGAAAAAAAAATGCACAAAATATATTTCCCAGTGCAATGTATATTTATTTATTTATTTATTTATTTATTTATTTATTTGGAAAACGCTTTTATAACAGCGGCACCCACCGTCTTGGTGGTGCATCCATATAAACAAAAGTTAACAAGAATTAAAAGATGATACTGAAAGTATTTACAAAAGTTAACAATACAAACAGAAATACTAAAAAAGAATACTTAAAATACTAAAGTTAAAATACTAAAAAGAATACTAAGTTGGCTTGCATTCATCGTCCACCCGTGGGTCAAATGAAGTGAGGAAAAAAGAATGAAGCAAATAAAGCCAGCATCAAAAGCCAATTGGCCCCTGGGTGGAAGCTGAGTGCCAGCCACTTAAAACTACATCAACTGGATATATACATTATACAATAGACAAGATTGTAATCAGTGTGGTGAAGAATTAATTAAATAATTTTAGATTCAAAGAAAAAAGAAGAAGAAAAATTTTCAATCATTGCCGGAGGTGGGAATCGATCTCGGGACCCTCTGCGTGGGAGGCGAGACTCTCAAAGTCTCAACCATTACACCACGTAGTCGCATTGTGTACACGTGGAGGGAATTTTCAGTATATATCATAACATATCGTGTGTTATTCATATAAAAAATTCAAATAAACAGTACTTACAATGAGGTTCATTGGCGAACCTCGACGGATTTAGACTGATAAAATAGTGCTTGATAACATGCATACACTTTTGGAATTATTTGAGACATTTTTGTGTTAACGTGTAAAACCAATGACGACGTCAAAATTCAGTCAATCTTGGCCGGCCCCCCCTGTTTTTTTTTTTGGGACACCCTGTAGAAACAAACTCCGCTCACCTCCTATCACACAAAAATTACATATAACTACATATCCAGTACGCACAGAACATAACTAAAACGCGTAAACCTCTATGTATATATAGTAATGGCATAAGGCTGCGATCACATAGAAGTATACGGTATACGGTATTCGCTATACGAAATTCGATCAGGCTGAGTTCACATAGTATACTCCTATGTGAACTCAGCCTGATCGAATGAGCGTATTTCGTATAGCGAATAGCGAATACCGTATACCGTATACTTCTATGTGATCGCAGCCTTATACAAGCCATCAATTGAATTCGGCATTATCAACCAATTGGTTTCAATAAAGCATAACGGTGAATAGCTTTCACTCAATGTAAAGAGGCTCTTTAGTTGAGACAGATTTTTGAATCATTTAACATTTCAAATTGGTTTACCGTTTAAGCTCTCGGGGGGAAGGCTTGGAATTCCAGATAAAACACCTCATTATTCAATGGATTTTAGAGTAGCTTAGCCGGATGACATTTTATTTTTCGTTTTTATGTAGATCGCAAATGACTAGCTGCAGTTAGGCTGCTTCAAAATTGTGAGCACGTTTTGAATAAAAGTTCCACCTGAGGATGATTTTGGAATCAACGTATTGTCATATTTACAGTGCCTCTAGCAGAAATATCACTTTATCATTGACAAGATAATTTAGAATATCTTCATTTGGATTGTAAAAATTTATTTTAACTTTATCTTTACTGGTACTCAAATATCATGAATATAAACATATTGAATATATTTTATGTTACCGTACTTTTTTCACGTACTTTTAAAAGAGTAAAAATCACAATATGACTAGACTTGACAGTCATATATTTGTCTAGCAAAATACCAAATACCAGTTTATTGGTGAAGATATTTCAGTCTTCTCTCCATTACACAAGAGTCGCGAAACGAAGTCTGAAGACTTCACACAATTATGGTAACTTTTGTACCACTATTGGCTAACAGAGTTCCTTGTGGTAACTCTAAACTGCTACCGAGATCATATATTATACTGGCTTTATAACATAATTTGTTACCATTCGAGAATAATTACCACCTAATTATAGCTTATAACAGCATATTACATCATTTCTAAATATAGCCCATCACCTCAGCACAAACCAATCAGAATCATTTTCAATGGTCTTTTAAGCAAATAATTGTGTTATTGCTTGGGCCTCAGTATTTTTCTTCGGGAGCATGCGCCCCCAAAAAAATTACATCGGCCCAAAACAAACTCCTCCGATTTCCCGCAATGACCTCAAAACCGATAGCTCGCAGTAATTATTGTGTGTACCGTAACGAGGGATAATGCAGTACAATAATTAACGCGTGCTAATTCTTTGCTCCGGAACATTTCACGCGCGCAACTAATGTATTTGTATATGGTGTAATTTTACACTGCTGTCATTACGTAGTCCGTCTTAGCCTGTTCGAAGGTCGAAATGTAAGCTGTGACTACAATGGTTTATTTCCCGGGGTTTATTTCAATCAATTTCAGAGAATAAAATCTTGAGGATTTGGTTAAGTGAGAAATTAAAAGGTGACGGTAATGATTTCGGTTAATAACTTTGCCAGAGACCTCAATTCTAAAAGAAAAATGTTTAAATTTTTCACAATGCCCTCCAAATACCGGATGCACATTTATTAACCAATCATTTGCAACCTTTTTATAGTTTGTGTTTCAAGCTGAGCCAAAGTGTAATCTTTATTTCATTACCAAGTTACATGGTATTTTGGTATCCATCTGGAAGCTATGCTTCCTAAGGAATGCATATTTCAAAGTAAAGGAATTGTTTCAGATGCTGCAGTATGCTACTGTCCGAACATTGTTTCTTTAAAATTGAAAACGTCTTTTTTGATGAAATTTTAGTTGCGAAAGATTGATGTCCTTACACTTCAACATCTTGTAGACGACAGTATTGAAATAATACTATACTAGATAGTGTAATAGACAGATCTAGTTTTAGTAATATGAAGGATGTGTTAAAGTGAGTGACCAGTATTAAGGTCGATATCTGTAGAATAATGTAGAATAAAGATGAGACGTTCTTTAAGTAAATGGAATCATATCCTGCGTAAAGAAGGGTATTGGTAAATGTGATATTCCATTACATACCTTACAATCCTTGTTTGTGCTTGGGTTTTGTTTAAAAATTGAGCTGATCTAACCATTTTTTCAGTCTTCTTTGTAATCATGCTAATGGGAATACATAAACACAGAAATAGAATTTTCAGAAATTTCTATGATTTCAAATGCTTTTATTATATGTGTAAGTTTAATAAATTATAAGAATATAAATTGCAAAGGTTTAATTATTTTACACGCGGAAACATTGTACTTGTGTATATAGTTATTTTAGTTTAAAATCAAATAACATTGCACCATATAGCGAGGATCTATTTTGGCTATCGCAACCGAAAGAGCCAGATGAATATCGTTTTTGTTCTACTGATAACATTTTCAACTGAAACCTTATGATAATTATTTTTCTCCTCAAATGAAAATCATACATGCTTTTATTTAATAATCCAATGTTTGTCATAATGCCGTTAAAATGAATAAATTACCGGAAATTTGTCCTAAATATGATTGGATTTTGTGATTGAATTTGATGTAAAATGTACGATGTCCATGGTTTTGGTACAATTCTCGCGTTTCACAATACGATGCGCCTCCAGCGGTCGCTGGGTTGAGGCCAAAATACGCAGTGCATCATGGGAAAATGAGTCGACATCCAAAGCCCGCGTAATACGAATACAATGCAGGAACATGCATCATTGTGGGTGATGTTACATGCGAATTCACACTAAACCAACAATTTACAACTATAGTAGATCCATTTTCTATCTATTGATCACAGGGAATCCGTCGTGGAGCTGTTTTCAACATATTTATTATCACACTCGCGTGAAAATTCAATAGCTGCTAGAACGGCGATGTCGACTCTGGAGTCGAAAATGTGACGGCCAAAAGCAAACGCTGGCGGCGCATCGTATTGTGAAACGCGAGAATTGGACAGGTATGGGTCTATTCTTTCCATTGATACTAAAAATAACCCAAAGTGAACGTAAAGTATAGCCGGACATTTACATCCTGTCAATTAGGACAATACCTTATTGTCCTGTGGTGGTGCTCATTTACATATGGTTTCCCAGTCCTACTTTAACTTTGTAGTGAATTCGCTCTCACTGAGAGAAGACACAGCTTATTTTGCTCTGAGTTTGCTGTCTTTATTTGCTACTTAGTTCATTTGAACTTGCCTTCAATTTTAGACTTGAATTTGTTTTTAAACTACAGCATGTAGTTCTTGTTGTTTGCTTTATATTTTGTTGTCTGTCCCTGAAGAAGAGCAGTTTATCTGCTCGAAACCGCTATGTACACACTATGTTGTTTGACCGCTATGTACACAGTGATTTTCATCACTTCCAGTGTACTGTTTTCCTGACACGTTTGTGGGCTCTGGAATTGGCAATTTTTGGCCATCGAACTTTGCCTGTTTTTGTGCCTACTCTGGATGTTTGGTTTAGCGTGACTGTTAATATGCACAGTGATTTTCATCACTTGTTCTAGTGCAGTTTTGTATTACCATAGAACCTTGTTGTTTTTGCAGGTTCAGCACTTCTGTGGACCTTGGAACTGGTATCGAAGTTTGGCTATCGAACTTTGCCTACTTCTTATGCCTACATTTGCTGTTTTTGTCCCCCTGCGTACTGTCTAGTCTGCATTTTATTTGTTTCCCCACATCAAGTTGGTGTACCTTGCTTTTTTTCTTTCCTGTTGTTCATATTCAAGGTATCCTCTTGTATCATTTATTGATCCTTGATGTGTTTTGTGTCCTTGTCCGTTGGATTCACCATTACCCACTTTTTTTTTTATATAAAAAACAACATGTTTTTGTATGTTCGTTGTATTATTGAAATAATTTGATATAAATATTTAGGCGATGGATTTGACTGACAAAATGATAGATGGGCAATTCTGAATGACTGCTCATGCTTGTTAATCCAGACATACATATTGAAATCTGCCTGTATCGGCCAAAGGATTGGTAAAGTTAATATATTGGAAAATATTATATCATAAATCAATCGAAGTTAAATTGTTGTTCATTTACAAAACTAATAATCGTGATCACAGATGCATGACACTTTTTAAATTAGAATCATTAAGTTATCCTCATTATCTCGTTAGATTATCCTCATTATATCATCAATCAATGTGTATGAGACACATCCTGACACATTGACTAATGTAGTTAAATTATATATTGCTTTTATTTAAACAACAACAACAACAACAACAAAACAACGATAAGTAGTTTCAAATTTGACCTCAACACTATTTGCTTATTTCGCTTACCGGGAGCGCTTTCGAATAACTGCCTCGTCATCAGTCGGTGCTGTTATAAAAGCTCTGATGTTTTCTTGGAAACGGCTAAAGACCAGCCTAATCAAATGACATCACACGACAAAAGTCCTTCCCCTTGTCTTGCTGAGTTTAATCAGGTTGCCCACACAGGATCTAGTTTCACTTCTGTGTCTTGTTCTGGATGCCTTCCAGGACTCTCATGGGGAGGCTTTTCGTTTCATTCTCCATCCAGTACCTTTACGTTACAGGATTGGACTCAACTCTGTGTGACACAATCTGATCAAACCCAGCAAGACCAGGGACGTGAATTATCCAAGTTAAGTAATGAATAAAGATGCGAAATTGATGAAGTTGATTGTGACACAATTATAGGTACATTTATAGTTCATTGTATTTTCGATAGCAACTTTTAATTTACATATTAAAATGTAACCTTATTTGCTCACTGAACCTTTGCAGGCACGTTTGTTTTTTTATCGCTATGCACATGATGTATCTTGGGGTATTAGGGTAGGTGAAATGATTGATGATCGTCTCATGTAAAACGCAATGGGAAACCGATAATGCAAGTTCCGCCCTTCTTGCCTTGATAGACGACAATCTCCAGAATATTCTTAAAGCTAAAAAGAGCATTCAACGCTCCCTCAAGTGCAGTTTTTAAGCTTGCAGAGGTATCAAAAATGGAAACCTTAGAGCGAACGTTCTTCTCTATTACACAATGTAGATAGCAGGTTTCTGAGTTTCTGTATTCCAATAAAATAAAACGAAATTTAATCATGAGAACAGTATAGGTTTTAATCTCGTTTGATCTTCAAAGGAAACCCGGAAAAAATATTTGACAAAATGAGATGGGGTTTGGCAGCTTATGAATTGCCTACCTTCGGCGATGAACTATAAGATTTCGGCATTTGATCAAGTCCAGAGTGATATAAACTAGTGCTAATGTACCATGTCGGAATGTATTTGTCATCAAGTTCAACGCCTCCTATTGTATTCATAATGTAAACTGAGGGTATGAACTATAAAATGCGGTTCATAGTTGTTCAGCTTATTTATCTTCCTATTATGTAGACCATGATTATTTGTACACAATTTTCAGCATTTTGTGTATCAGCTCAAGAAATATCTAATGTATCACAAAGTCACTCCATAATCTAATAAAACTAGTGAACCTGTAGCTGTAAGAGCACTCTGAGCACCTGTAGCCGTAATAGTGCTCCCGTGATATGGAGAATTACTTTCACCAAGTTTAAGCCAAATCAGATGAAGTTTAAAATGTAGCTCCTGGATGACCTTTGACCTCGGATGACCTCGATTTTAAGTTTTACGTGTTCCCCTGATATCAAGGATTACACCCACCAAGTTTGAGCTCGATCGGACAAAGTTTGAAATTTGAACCCTCTGTGATGACCTTTGACCTAGGTTTACCTCAATTTTATTTCGGGCACGTATTCCCCTCGTATCAAGGATTCCACCTACCAAGTTTGGGCCCGATCGGACAAAGTTTGAAATTTGACCCCTCCGTAATGACCTCTGACCTCGCTTGACCTCAATTTTATTTCGGGCATATATTCCCCTCGTATCAAGGATTCCACCCACCAAATTTGAGCCCGATCGGACAAAGTTTGAAATTTGACCCCTCCATAATGACCTTTGACCTCGGATGACCTCGATTTTAAGTTTTACGTGTTCCCCTGATATCAAGGACTACACCCACCAAGTTTGAGCCCGATCGCGCATTATATTCCCCTTGTATCAAGGATTCCACCCAAATTTGTTGGGTGGAATCCTTGATACAAGGAGAATTGTATTCGGCATTATATACCAATTGATTTTAATAAAGCAAGACGGTGGTGAATAGCTTTCACTCATGTAAAGGGCTCTTAAGTCGAGACAGTTATTGAATCATTAAAGTAAATAAACAGTCAAGAAAAACATGCTGAATCATAAATGATCCAGAATTGCCATATGGATCAATGTCTTAATACTATTTACACACACCTTAAATCATATGATCAATGTCTTAAGGGTAGACAGGGTATTGTTGGTCGAAGCAGCCACAAAAATCGATTTTTATTGTCTAAATCAATATATTAGTGAAAAATAACACTTTGATGTTTTGCAAAAGTTCATTCTACAAATCATATACTTTGAAAACTTGCTTAATTTATTGTTGTTAATGAGTTATGTACATTTTACAAAAGTGTTGTTGTTTTAGCCCTCTTTACAACATAACTCAAGAACCACAGGACCTATAAAAGCATTTCTGTGATATTTGAATTCTTCTACACGCTCGCAAGGAAATGAGCAATGCAATTTTTGCCGAAACTAACTACCATTCGCAAGATGTTGTGAACTACCAAATCGCAACACTTTAAAATTGTGTATTACCTTAATACTATTTATACATTCCTTGAACATGTTAAACCATGTTAATAGGGTCATTGAGTTGAAATGAGGTAGGTAAGAACTCAGGATTACTATGTCATATCAAGCCATAGATTGTATTTTTGATAGGTATTGTAAAACATTTCTCAAGAAGGCATGGGCTCATAGAAATAACCATAAAAATCAATAGTCCACTGTCACCGTAGTTTATTATGTTCATAAATGTATTTGTATTGAAGTCCCTGTTTGAGCTTACTTTGCTATAGGCATATAACGAGTTATAGCTCAGAAAAGTGTTGTATATAAACACCTCAAAAGAAATAAGTCCCCCTCTGAACATGTCGTCATAACATCGTTTAGATAATCGGGTTAATTATGTATATATTTAATGTTATTTAATGTCTACATGTATAGGGCCTACTTCGGGCCAGGGAAATGTTTGGACCCGTTTTCAATTTTGGACTTGTATCAATGTATTTATGTTTTGTTTTGCTTGTTTTTGAATCACCTTTTGTAACTTTGTAGACTAAATGTAGAACGCACCGTCTTAAACGTGTGCCGCTGATGTAAAAGCGTATGTTCTAATAAATATCTATCTATCTATCTAACATAGTAAATTGGTTACCGTTTAAGACGTCTGAGGAAGATTGAGGTAGCTCTACCATATACTTTTATTTCTACGTACTCACACAGGTTAACACTTCATTATTTAATGGATTTTGTGGTAGCTCAGCCGGATTTTGCGGGTATAGGTATATGCAAATGACTAAATAGGCATAATGTTAAATAGGCTGTTTCAAAACAGTGAAAGCGTTTTGAATAAATGATCTATCTGAGGATGATTTATGAATCAACGTATACGTTTACTGTCATCACTATGTCTTCAATATAAATATATTAATATCGTTCATGTTACCGCATGTTTTCACGTACTTTTAAAAGTGTACAAATCATAGTGATATGTGTGAATGTATTGAAGAAGCATTTGAAAACATCCTTACTGTTCATATTCAAAAGTTCAATGTTCCTGATACGGCAATATACTACTTTCCGAAAAATTTGTTTAAATATCGGAAACATCTATGGCGGCATTTTAACTTATAAAGATTAATTTACTTACACTCTATAGCAATAATTAGCCATGATGATATAGTCATCCGCATTTAAGTAACATTTTGGTTGTGGAATCGAACTGGAGACCTCACCTGTACTTCTGTCACCTTAGAACTGCTCCGTATTCAATAAACCAAGCAACCAAGCAACCATCCAATCACCCAACCAACCAACCAACCGACCGACCGACCGATCGAACGACCGACCGACCAACCAACCAACCGACCGACCAACCAACCAAGGAACCAACCAACCGACCAACAAACCAAGGAACCAACCAACCGGCCGACCGATCGACCGGCCGGCCGACCTACCGACCAAACGACCGACCGACCGACCAACAAACCAACCAACCAACCAACCAACCAACCAACCAACCATCCAACCAACCAACCAACCAACCGACCGACCAAACGACCGACCGACCAACCAACCAAAGGTATCACGACTTGTCGACTTGTTTTGAATTTTGACCCCTGTGTAAACTTAAATATGCATAAATCTAAATAAATCTAATTTGTGATGTGATCAAGCCAAATCAGTTGGATCTCGGAAATATTGATTTTGAGATATAGCCAAACAAAGGAACTATTTCTTTCTGTTTCCTATTGTTTTGGAAACTCTTTAAGGGTATTGTTGGTCGAAGCAACCTAAAAATCGATTTTCATTATCTAGATCAATATATTATTGAAAAATAACACCTTGATGTTTTGCAAAAGTTCATTCTACAAATTGTATACTTTGCAAACTTGCTTAATTTATTGTTGTTAATGGGTTATGTACGTTTTACAAAAGTGTTGTTGTTTCAGCCCTCTTTACAACGTAACTCAAGAACCGCAGCACCTATAAAAGTATATCTGTGATATTTGAATTCTTCTACACACTCGCTATGAATTGAGCAATGCAGTTTTTGCCAAAGCTCACTACCATTCGTAAGATGCCGTGAACTACCAAATCACAACAGTTTAAAATAATTAATAACCTTAATTGCTCATATCTTTGGAACTGGTTGTTCGATTTCGATTTCGAGTTTTCTGCAAAATCCAGATTTGTAAATGCTTATTACTATCCTATGCGTAACTGAAAATTTAATGTTTCCGAGTTCTGACTGATTTTGCTTGATCGCATCACAATTTGTACCCCTATGGAATAATAATCAACTGGCAAAACCATCTAACGGAAAACAATGGTTTGCAGCCGGACTAAAAGAGGTTTTTTCACAGCGTCCTAGTCTGAAGTTACGATCAATCACGATGAGACTACGTAAGTTTCCACAAATGTGTCTCAGTTGCGTGCAGCGAAACATTCTATGTTCTCAAAGTAAATTTAGGTAAACAAAGCCAGTAAACTACTCACGTCTTTAGCTTTCGCCATCTCGGATGATGGCATTCTCAAATGTGACTTGGTTCACTGCTTCTCCCGCGGAAAGCGGCTGTAGCCTCATTCCCAGAGTGTGATGGTACAAGCAGTGAGTCATATACGTGATCTATAGTGTATGAGCCTATGTCCCGGTTCATGGTGGCGGCCCCCTTTCTCCTGATCCATATGACCTCCCTGACTTTTCTTTTGAACTGATTCGCTTCCTTGTCAAGTATTGTAGCTCCCTCCCAATCTATAACATGGTTGTCGGCAACTACATGGTCCGTAATTGCTGACTTGTTGAATTCTGTGGAGCAGCTATGGGTAGTCCTGTTAGTGCGATTGTGGCAAACCTATACATGGAATGGCTAGAACAGCAAGCGATTGCCACGGCACCACTCGATACTGGCGCCGTTACGTGGATGACGTGCTTGAGGTCATCAAAAAGGACACCACAGAGAAACTTACTGAACATCTAAACAAGGTGGACGAAACGGGGAATATTAAATTCACGTATGAGGAGGAGAAGGATTGTAGCATACCGTTCCTTGACACATTAGTGGTCCGTAAACAAGATGGCAGTATAAAGCTTCTCATATACAGAAAGAAAACCCACACGGATCAATATTTGAACTTTGACTCACAACATCCCCTACATCAGAAACTCGGGGTCATTCGTACACTGTTTGACAGAATGGATAGCATAGTGACAGAGGAGGAAGATAAAAAGGAAGAAGAAAACAAGATCAGAACCGCGCTTCAAAACTGTGGCTATCCAAGGTGGGCAATGGACCGTGTTAAGCAGCAAATGTCAACAAGTAAGATCAAGAGTAACAGTTCAAAGAAGAGCACCGATGATAACCCGTCAAAGGGTATGGTAGTTTTACCGTACGTTGCAGGCCTCTCAGAGAAGCTTAAGCGCAAAGCACAAAATCGCAACAGCCATGAAACCTCATAACACTATTAAGAGCTTATTAGTGCACCCTAAAGACAAGAGAGAAACCAACCAGATGTGCGAGGTGGTCTATAACATTGACTGCAAGGGTTGTGAAAAATCATACACAGGTGAAACAGGGAGAGCGTTTGGCACACGGTTAAAAGAGCACCAGAAAGATGCAGAGAAAGCGGAAAACAAGAAGTACACCCGCGCAAGACGGAAAGAATCTACCACAGAATTCAACAAGTCAGCAATTACGGACCATGTAGCTGCCGACAACCATGTTATAGATTGGGAGGGAGCTACAATACTTGACAAGGAAGCGAATCAGTTCAAAAGAAAAGTCAGGGAGGCCATATGGATCAGGAGAAAGGGGCCGCCACCATGAACCGGGAAATAGGCTCATACACTCTAGATCACGTATATGACTCACTGCTTGTACCATCACACTCTGGGAATGAGGCTACAGCCGCTTTCCGCGGGAGAAGCAGTGAACCAAGTCACTTTTGAGAAAGCCATCATCCGAGATGGCGAAAGCTAAAGACGTGAGTAGTTTACTGGATTTGTTTACCTAAATTTACTTTGATAACCAAACCAATCCTACAGATGAAACTGTTCAGTGAATTCTATGTTCTATTTCCATTAATTTAATATTGATAAAATAAGGTAGGTTGGAGCTCTCAGATACACCAAGCACGTATTAACAATTGATACCTGTAAACTAAATTGCATTATTCCTCTCATTACAATGACATAAATGGCACAACTGTTCAAAATAATAATAGTCACGCTCACGCAGGAAGGAACGTTAATACGGTAATATGATATTTGGGAATATGAAAAAAGACGCGATTGTCATATCAATTCGTAATCGCATTCTTTATCGCGTATTCGGGTGAATGTCACATAATAATTATGACAAAAAGTTTTATTGGTTTTTGTTTTATTTTATTTTGATTTCCGTTTTGTTTGGTTTGACATTTGCCTTGTTTTCTAAAAAAGATTTTTTCCATACTTTGCAGAATAACGTTGCTCTTTATAACAGAACTGCAATTAATATATATTGTACTGAAATTGGAGACAGTATTAGCAGCAACAGTTTTTTTAAAATTGTATGTGCAACTAAATGTTGCAGTAATTTGATTAAGTATTTGATAGATAGACTTTGGCTGTCATAGTGATAGCTGAATAATTCTGTATGACTGATAATGATAACTAGTCCAGACATACAGATTATAATAGTCTGCCTGTATCGGACAGTGAAAATTAGGTTACTATATTGGATTTATTATATAATTAATCAATCGATTAAATTGTTTTCTTTTCCAAGCAATATTCCTGATCACATGTGACACTTTATTAAATTAGAATCATTGGTTTATCGTAATCATCTCCTGTTCATCAATAAACTTGTATATTGTATGTGTGTAGGGTGGGGTGATTTTCCAGCAAAAACATAACGTTTATAAAACGTTTTAAACGGTTTATATTTTGGGTCTTGGTTTTGGTAAAGGTGATCTAATAACACAATAAAACGACATGTTTTAAATGCTGTCAAAATGTCAAAAAATGTTGTTTTTACAAACATTTTTTACCAAATATTTCGTCATATTTTATGCCCTTATATGTCCTTTATATAACCCGACATTTAACCGTTTTCTGTCAACCTTTTGTGAATAATGTTGAAAACATATTGTGTTTGCTTGGTATGTATGGGATAGTGATCTATATATTAAAATAAATACATTTTGTGAGGGCATCCAGAAACAGGAAAGTTTACCTTGATTTTGCTCTTGCTGAGTACACTGAGTTTTATAACAACAACTTTGTTCAGCACGCGATGTCAAATAGGTGTCACATTTCATCATAAGCCATAGAGATATCAAAGCATGTAACATGTTACTATAGTCACGCTTGGGGCACTCTGAACCATCCTAAAAACGTTAATGGCATGTTGCTGCATTCAACAAAAGCACATTTAGGAGATTAATCACATTTCTCACATAAGTGTCAAGCTTTCCGACAGGATTCCTGTCAAACATGGGTTTGAATGATGGAGTTGCACTGAAAAGATGAATATTTTAAATCATTTTTTATTGTTCAATATATTCAGGGTTTGTTCCGTTATATCGCACATTACCTACTCTTTCAGAAAACTGTCACTACAAAAAAACATGCCAGCTTTATTTAACATTAACGCAATGTTTACTTCCATAGTAACCAACCCCAAGAGGAATTAGTATGAAACTGCCTTTACGTGAAAAGAAGGGCGAGTATCAGATCCTAATAGGAATAAAGTCGAAGCGGAAAAGAGGTTACTCAACATTTGTCATCGAAATGCAGCAGTTATTATCATCAATGGAAATATTTATGCTTTATTGACCACTTAGCGGACCCCTTCTTATCTTCACTGCTCCATCAGATACCTATTGTTATGAATGATCAATGAAAAGGTTCAGAACTGGGCTACTAATGGTCTGTCAAGTATCTATAGTTATTTTCATGACTGTGTCAACTCAAAAATCATGCAAGGTCGAATGTAGGAAAAGTACGATCAGTTGAGCTGTATTAAATATCAAATGGTCATAATTGGCGGTCACTTCAAATCATCCCCAACTGAACGAGGTTCAGGAATGTCCTCTCATTGTTAATTGTTGGTTAACCCACCACTTGAACAGGATTTAGCCAAACAAAGACTTAAGCTTTTTACTAATACTATACATAAGTATAAGTTTATTATCCTCTTCAACAATAGGATTAAAGATTGGTGCTTGACTGGAATTACGTGCTAGTGTCATTGGTTATTGTTAAAAGGCAATAAGGTGTGTATTTCCTCTGAATAGGTAAGACTCTCTACATCGAACCATGGATGCTGGTGGTTCGAATTAAGCCCGATCCTGACTCCACTTCGCAGCGGTATGCGATGCTGCGATGCTTTTCAAACATCTCAGCATCGCGCGATGAAATTAAAATGTACAGGTGGAGTCAGTATCGGGCTTTAGGAGAATGTATCTTCCAAACCCAATTCGAAATGATGCGCTTGAGAATTCAACAATATAAATAACGGTAGCTCTATTATAATACACATTAATGTTTTAAGCAGATAAAATTCCAAAATATAATACGTTTTCTGTCTTTGCTTGTCACGTGGTAGGCCTATGTTGAAGTTGCGATTATATTTTTAAATAAGTTTCAAATGAATAACAACAAGACAAGTGGCCGAGTGGTCTAAGGCGCTAGGCTCATAGAGTACTAAGCCGTGCGCCGTGAGTTCGAACCCCGCCTCTGCCAAAATTTAAAAGAAGTAAATTAAAATTTTACTTTAATTTTAATTTCATATTTGGGAAATGTGACTGGGAGAATTTATGTATGGCGTGGAGTGGTGTGATAGGGCATGTACTTTAACTGGCCGGCGCGGTCCGGTGACTAAGTCTTTATTTCCATTGTTAGCCATGGAGATCTATTCTGTAGAACTGACCGGTGACTAAGTCCGATTTATTGGGACGTCTATCGACCACTCGACGAGTAATGTTACAAGCAACACAAGGTGAACATAGTTAAAGCAGTATTTCAAAATGGCAGTTCAGGTTTTAAATCTCTATGCATTTTGTATAAATCAATCTTTTTCAATTTCTTGACCTACCTTGACCTATGGCGTTCACCCCAACTTGGGGTTGAGTGGTGCCATCTGCTTCATGATGTCCTGCCACTTCCCTCTGTCTTGAGCTAGTCTGCTAGCTTTGACCAAAGAGTTGATGTTTACTTCATCTTTTTGCTTTTTGGTGGTCTCCCTCTTGGGCGTTTGCCATGGATATGTGCCTCAAATGCTAATTTGGGAAAACGTGATGGTGGCATTCTCTGGATATGGCCGAAGTATCGGAGTCTTTTTTTGATATTCTGTCCAGGATGGTAAACTCCATGTCAAGGGTTTTGAGAATGGTGGTGTTTCTGATCCTGTCGAGACGTGACACCCCCATTATTTTACGAAGGCACATCATTTCAAATGTTGAAAGTCTGTTTTCATCTTCTTTCTTTAGAGTCCATGTTTCCGCTCCATACAGCAGTATTGAGAGGGTAAGTACTTTGTAGAGCTCGATCTTAGTGCTTCTCTGTATGTCTTTGGCGCTCCATATCTTGTGAACCATTCTGTTAACTCTCCGTTCACTCTTACAGCGCTTTCAGATTTTCGGTAGAGTGCTTCAAGGAGTTTAATAATTTTGTTGGGGAATCCGAAGAATCCAAGTACCTTCCACATGCCCTCCTGCCACACAGAATCAAAGGCCTTTTCGAAGTCAATGTAGCAGCAGAAGAGTCCTTTGTCCTTTTCGAGGTGTTTTTCCATAATTTGTCTCAGGGTGAACAGTTGATCAATTGTTGACCGGCCTGGTCTAAACCCCGCTTGCGCTTTTGAAAGGATTTCTTCAGCCCTTTTCATGATGCGTCTTTGAAGAATTAGGGTGAGAACTTTGCATGAGTGACTAAGTAGGCTGATTCCCCTGTAATTGCCACAGTCTAGCTTGTCCTTTTTCTTATAAATGGGGTGATGATTGCCTTTCCCCAGTCGCTGGGAAACTCCTCTTCGTCCCAAATTTTCTTGCACAATTTGTGTATAATATCAACTCCTATGTCTCCTGCTGCTTTGAGTTCTTCACCAGTAATGCTGTCGTAGCCCGGGGCTTTTCCATCGGAAAGTTTCTTTATTGAGCTGACGATCTCATCGCATAGGATGTCCGGTTCCTCAGCAGAGGTTGGCATTTGGGGGATACTATTTGCGAGATCTTTGTTAACTGGGTTCTGTTTACAGATCTTGAAAGTTATCTTTCCATCTTTCTTTGACATCATTTGCTTCAGAGAGTATTTCTCCCTCCTTGCTTTTCACTGTTTGCATTTTGGTGGTTGCTTTCTTTGTAATTTTCTTGATTGTTGAGTAGACTTCTTTGGATTTTGCAGCTTGATGTGCTTGATCTACCTTGATCCATAAGTCTTTAAGCCACTTGTCACGGCATCCTTTGGTTTTTCGCTTAATTTCACGATTTAGGAAGTTATATCTGCTCCGTTTGGTTGGATCAGAAAGTTTCTCTTGTTTGACCTTGCTGGATAACTTCTTCACTTATCCAGGGTTTTCAATTTCTATTACTTAAAATTACTTTATCCTGAAATGGTGTAAATTATCTTACAAGGTACTTTATACTGTAATTCAATCCAATGGCATAGCATTGGTACAATTTGGACTAAATGGAACTAACCTCCGTACCTTTGGAAGTAGGCAATTAAATTAGATGGGCTAAGTAGCATTGTATATACAATAAGGCTTTCAACGATATACAGTACAATAAACGGTTCCTACTATATTCAATATTTTTCCTTTCCAGTAACATGTTTTGGGATGAGCACGCTATAGAACCTCAATGAGGTATTCACACGAAAAAGGGAATAACTGAGAACATTCTAGAATAACTGAGAACATCTGTTAACGATATCGATAGAACCTTAACCGGATGAAGAATGTAAGCAATAAAGCTGAAATTGTAGTACCTCAATTGGTGCACTATTAGTAATAAGCAACTTAAAATGTAGGATTTCCTGCGTATAACATTATAAAGTCTGCACAAAACGCATATAGCTTCAGAACTAATAATTGTTTCCACAATATTTCTGCATAGAAAGAAGGATGATTTATTTACGCGCATTTTGATACCCCATTTGTCAAATGTCGTTCAATATTAACAGCACAGTAGTGCCTTTGATTGAAGAAAAATTCCCGAATTTAAAAGTTTACAGCCGTTTACAGCGATCAATGGTTATTACGCAAGCATTTTGTGGTACGTAAAACCCTCCATTATCTTCGCGCTGACTTAAAATCAATACAAATAGCTGCAACTTTTAAATTTGGATAGTTCTCTTTAAAAACACTGCTGTGTTGTTAATATTGAAGGAAATTGGACAAATGAGATATCAAAATGCACGTATATAAATCATAATTCTTTCTATGTTGAAATATTGTGAACGCAGTTACTAGTTCTTACGCTATATGCATATTTATAACAGCTGCGTTACTTTTTGTGCAGTTTTTAGTTAAAAACTGACACATATTACAAAATTGCACCAGTACACACAAAATATTTCAAAAGCGCGTAATAATAAAACCATAATATGAACCAAAAATTGAATTCGGCATTATATACCAATTGATTCCAATAAAGCAACACGGTGGTTAATAGCTTTCACTCATGTAAGGGGCTCTTAAGTCGAGACAGTTATTGAATCATTTAACATTAAAGTAAATAAACATAGTAAATTGGTTACCGTTTAAGACGTCTGAGGAAGATTGAGGTAGCTCTACCATATACTTTTATTTCTACGTAAGGTAAACACTTCATTATTTAATGGCTTTTGTGGTAGCTCAGCCGGATATTGCGGGTGTATGCATGTTGCAAATGACTAAATAGATGTTAAATAGGCTGTTTCAAAACAGTGGTGAAAGCGTTTTGAATAAATGATCTATCTGAGGATGATTTATGAATCAACGTATACGTTTACCGTCATCACTATTTCTTCAATATAAATATTTTAATATCGTTCATGTTACCGCATGTTTTTACGTACTTTTAAAAGGGTACAAATCATAATGATATGTGTGAATGTATTGAAGAAGTATTTGAAAACATCCTTATTGTTCATATTCAAAAGTTCGATGCTCCTGATACGGCAATATACTACTTTCCGAAAAATTTGTTTAAATATCGGAAACATCTATGGCGGCATTTTAACTTATAAAGATTAACTTACTTACACTCTATAGCAATAATTGCTAAAAGCGTTCAACCCATGATGATAGTCATCCGCATTTAAGTAACATTTTGGCCTCCGTAAGGTACCACGTGTCAATTCGCATGATAATACAATAAAACAGGTGATAGATATGAATGGTTGTGGAATCGAACTGGATACCTCACCTGTACTTCTGTCACCTGTCTCGTATTCAACAAACCAAGCAACCAAGCAACCAACCAATCACCCAACCAACCATCCAACAGACCGATCGAACGACCGACCAACCAACCAACCAACCAACCAACCAACCGAACAACCAACCAAGGAACCAACCAATCGATCGACCGGCCGACCGACCGACCAAACGACCGACCGACCAACTAACCAACCAACCAACCAACCAACCAACCAACCAACCGACCGAACGACCTACCAACCAACCAAAGGTGTCACGACTTGTCGATTTGTTTTGAATTTTGACCCCTGTGTAAACATAAATATGCATACATCTAAATTTGTACCCCCTAAGGAATAATAATCAATTGGCAAAACCATCTAACGGAAATTTTGATAAGATAAGGTAGGTTGGAGCTCTCAGATACACCAAGCACGTAATAACAATTGATATCTGTAAACAAAATTGCATTATTCCTCTCATGACAATGACATAAATACCACAACTGTTCAAAATAATAATAGTCACGCTCACGCAGGAAGGAACGTTAATACGGTAATATGATATTTGGGAATATGAAAAAAGACGCGATTGTCATATCAATTCGTAATCACATTCTTTATCGCGTATTCGGGTGAATGTCACATAATATGACAAAAAAGTTTTATTGGTTTTTGTTTTATTTTATTTTGATTTCCGTTTTGTTTGGTTTGACATTTGCCTTGTTTTCTACAAAATATTTTTTCCATACTTCGCAGAATAACTTTGCTCTTTATAACAGAACTGCAATTAATATAGATTGTACTGAAATTAGAGACAGTATTTGTGTAAAATTAGCAGCAACAGGTTTGTTTTTAATAGTATGTGCAACTAAATGTTGAAGTAATTTGATTAAGTATTTGATAGATAGACTTTGGCTGTCATAGTGATAGCTGAATAATTCTGAATGACTGATAATGATAACTAGTCCAGACATACAGATTATATTAGTCTGCCTGTATCGGACAGTTAAAATTAGGTTACTATATTGGATTTATAATTAATCAATCGATTAAATTGTTTTCTTTTCCAAGCAATATTCCTGATCACATGTGACACTTTATTAAATTAGAATCATTGGTTTATCGTAATCATCATCTGAATAATAAACTTGTATAAGACAACTACTACTAATTTAATTGTATATTGTATGTGTGTAGGGTGGGGTGATTTCCCAACAAAAACAAGACGTTTTTAAAACGTTAAAAACGGTTTATATTTTGGGTTTTTGGTATTGGTAAAGGCGATCTAATAACACAATAAAACGACATTTTTTAAATGGTGTCAAAATGTCAAAAAATGTTGTTTTTACAAACATTTTTTACCAAATATTTCGTCAACACTGAAATAACATTATGTTAGTACATTTTGCAGTATCTTTTCAGTTTTTGAATGTTATGAAAATATTTTATGCCCTTTATATGTCCTTTATATAACCCGACATTTAACCGTTTTCTGTCAACCTTTTGTGAATAATGTCGAAAAGATATTGTGTTTGCTTGGTATGTATGTGATAGTGATCTATATATTAAAATAAATATTTTGCGAGGGCATCCAGAAACAGGAAAGTTTACCTTGATTTTGCTCTTGCTGAGTACACTGAGTTTATAACAACAACTTTGTTCAGCACGCGATGTCAAATAGGTGTCACATTTCATCATAAGCCATAGAGATATCAAAGCATGTAACATGTTACTATAGTCACGCTTGGGGCACTCGGAACCATCCTAAAAACGTTAATGGCATGTTGTTGCATTCAACAAAAGCACATTTAGGAGATTAATCACATTTCTCACATAAGTGTTAGGCTTTCCGACAGGATTCCTGTCAAAAATGGGTTTGAATGATGGAGTTTCACTGAAAAAATGAATATTTTAAATCATTTTTTATTGTTCAATATATTCAGGGTTTGTTCCGTTATATCGCACATTACCTACTCTTTCAGAAAACTGTCACTGCAAAAACACACGCCAGCTTTATTTAATATTTGCAATGTTTACTTCCATAGTAACCAACCCCAAGAGGAATTAGTATGAAACTGCCTTTACGTGAAAGGCAGGATTAAAGTCGAATCAGAAAAGAGGTGCAGAAGTTAATTATCATCATTGGAAAAATGTATGCTTTATTGACCACTTAGTGGACCTCTCTTATTTGCACAAAATATCTCTGAATATGGCTTCAAGTTTCGTATTGTAACATGTTATATGAAGAATAGAAATAACCTGAAAACAAAATTCCGCGTCAATATCTGTATGTATAATGTAATAAACATCTCAAAAAAAGTAACTAACCCCCTTAAATAATGGTCATTATTCAAAAAGGGGCTATTGTATTGCAAATCTGTTAAACGCGTTGGAAGCATAATTTATTTCTGCGCATTTTGACAGCCCAGAAAACAATAAAATATCGGTCAATTTAATGTACTGAGGTCCAGATTTGAAAGTTGCACTTACACACATATTTTTACAATGCAAAAACACTCAGATATCATTGCACAGATTTCCAGCAACTTTCAGATCTTGGGCTACATTGATTTAAATGTATGCTGTGACGTCAATATTTAGTCAATTGCTACAAGTGAGATGTCAAAATGTGCAGAAATAAATTCTGCTTTCAACGCATTTTACAGATTTGTAATACAATAGCCCCTTTTTGAATAATGGCCATTATTTAAGGGGGGTTAGTTACTTTTTTTGAGATGTTTCTAATAATTGATATCAGCCAATCAAAAGGTTCTTATTTCTGTTCCAAAAAATTGCACTTTCTGTGTACGTTTCGATAACCACTCTGTTATCTTTGTAAGCACTGAATGTTGCCGGTTGCTTTTTCCCCTGTTGGATGTTTTGATGGGTTTTTGACACACGACATAGCAGCTCATTACAAGTAAGTGAAAAAGTTGATATTGACATTCGCCTCTGTTCATGGTGGGTGCACGGTCGTTTGATATGATTATTTAATATTTTGTTCTAACAAAACGTCATATAATTTTCAATTGTACTTTTTAACTATTTTAAACACAGATTTTCCTTTCTTTATCAGGTTTTTCATCTTTTTCTGCCTTTCTGTGGTAATTTTTATTTATAAATTGTATATTTGGGGCATATTGAGGACGCTACTTACATATATTTGAAGTATAATTCAGCCCAATAATATGAGTTATTCCTTTCATTTCAAGATAAGTTTTTAGAAACGTTCCTTGCTACTTTTTACTCATTTTCTGATACTTCTGTCATTATACAAGTACAAGTGCCTACCCTTTACAAAGATGCACAAAAGGTTTAAGGTTAACATCGTTATCAGTATTGAACTTTACTTAAAAATGAATGCAGCTCTACATGACATCAAACAACCCTGGGCCCTTTTCTTCCTTATCCCTATAGCCTTCTTGTCCTAGCGTTTATATCTGGCTTGCTCCGTCTTCTGCCTTAGGGGAATCAATAGGTGATTGGATGACCAGTTCTCAATTGCAGTCTTCATTCAGTTTTGACACTGATCCTGATGAGATCCCACAGGGCTCTATCCTAGGGCCCTTACTTTTTGTTATCTTCATCAATGACATGCCATCCTGTGTCCCACCTGACACACGCATTGCTCTCTTTGCGGATGATGCAAAATTATATAGAACAATTTCTTCCATTGATGATCAAGTGGCTCTGCAAAATGACCTCATTGCTCTGATTAACTGGAGTAAAACATGGGATATTGATTTTAATGCAAAAAAATGTGTGGTGCTTCAGGTCAAAACTCGTAAACATCACCATGTTGATCCTGTTGATTATAAACTTGGTAACCACAATTTACTTTCTGTTACTAGTCAAAATGATCTTGGTATCATGGTCACTAATAATTTGAATTGGAAAATGCATATTAATCATATGATTTGCAAAGCTAACCGTATTTTGGGCTTGATCCGTCACACTTGCAATGAGATAAAAGACCCACTTACTCGTAAAATTCTTTATTTGGCTCATGTCAGACCTATTTTGGAATACGGGTCAGAAATTTGGAATCCATCTACTAAGGGTCTCATTACTACCATTGAAAGAGTTCAAAGGCGTGCTACCAGATTCATCCTTCAAAGTTCTGCCCCCTATGAAGAGCGTCTTTCTGAACTCAACCTTTCTAGTCTTGAGGACCGTCGCAAGTTTAAAGATAACATCCTGCTCTTCAAGGGTTTACATGGCATGTCTTTTATCTCATTGCAAGATAGAGTGAATTTCCGTGGCACTGGATCTATTTCTTTAAGATTCTCTGACTCACCTACAATTATTCCAAATAAGTGCAATACCAATATTTTCAAGGAGACATTTTTTAACCGCGTGTACAACTCCTGGAACAACCTCCCTGCTGACGTCAGGAACGTTCAAATTTTCAAATATTTTAAATCCGAGCTCCTTAATTACTACATCTCAAATTCACCTGTCAGTATGCATAAAATTAATAATTTCATCGGGATTGTTCATAATTCACAATTTGCAAATGTTTCTTCTGTACAGGTCCAGGAATGCTTCGGTATGGAGGTCTTAGGCATGCCTTAGTGGCGTTTCGTGCTGCACTGTGGTACTTTCTCAAATTGATGCCACCAACGTCAAGTTCCAGCAGGAATCAGACGAGGAGTGTGAGAGTTTATCAGTCAGTTTGATATAGTGCTACGGTGTGGTGCGGGGCGTCGTTGGGGTGTGCAGGGGATCTTTGTGCCGAGGTGTTCTTGGATTTGTGCGGGGGAACATTTGCAGATTGTGAACTTATCAGTTTACCTACCTTGTGCAATTTCACTAATGTTTATTGAATTTTGCGATGTCTTTTGGCAACTCAATTTTAGTATTATATTGTATTTTTAATGTATTTTATAGTGTTTTTTAAACATGTTTATAATTATGTACTGTGTAATTTTAGTTCTTTCTTTTTGGTGTGTGTATAAGGGCCCCCATCCAGTGGGCCTGCGTGCCTGTTCGGGGTTGCCCTTTTGCACCACACACCGCTTTTTGATATATATTTGTGCAATAAAGGTATTAAACTAAACTGAATCTGTTGATGACTTGTTACGCAAGTCAATAGTTTTTATTCAATTCTCTTTTCTAGTAACCTCGATTGATATAACTGAACCAAAAGTAATTGTATTTCCTGACATAACGTGCATTGACCTTTAGGCAAGTACCCGGATGAAAGATAATTCAGCATCCTTTTGATCACTGACCCTATCCCCAGTTAATGAGGTAAGTCATATTTTCTGCTAAAATGGGCATAAGGCTTGGGCCTTAGATTGGCCCTAATCATTACATGTCATGATAGCAAGAAATACGTTAGTCAAATTAGTTTTATGAAGAAATAGGTTGGCCGTCTGTGACGTTCTCTGCCATCCTGAGGGTGTTATCGCCATGTGTTTACACTCAATACAAAATAACACAGAAGATTAATCACATTTCTCGTTAAGTGTCAAGCTTTCCGACAGGTTTCTTGTCAAATATGAATTTGAATGATGACACTCACTGAAAAGATGAATATTTTAATTTCTTTATTATTTGTTCATTATATAATACTCAATGGTTATTTCAATTTATATCGCACATTATCTTCTTTTTAATTTTCTGTAAAACCCCTTTCTGAGATCCATCACTGCCAAACCACATTTTCCAACACATGCTAGCTTTTGTGCACGTTTAGACTGTTTTCGTTTGTAGTAACCGATCCCAAGAGGAATAAATCTAAAACGGCTTCATACCAAAAGTCAAGTACTGGATCCTGTTAGATCCTTGTAACGCCAGGAAGTCGAATTTAGAAACCATAGTCAGTATACTTATGCTACCAGATGGCGCTATGGTAGGACAATAGACACTTCAAGAAGGAATTACTTGACGTATTTAATCAAAAGCACAGTTATTATCATCAAATACAACAATATCTATGCTTATTTGGTCAATGACATGTGGAGCAGTAAGCAAACATTATTGTACCAAGTATCTCTGAATTGTTGTAAGGCACAACATCTTTTTGGTCCTATAGCGCTATCGGTGCCCGAAGCGGTACCGACGGCACTTTTTATCGTACCCTGACAATTTGAACAATGCATGTGTTTTTTTATTTAAATGATATACAATAACACTATGCATCTGTTAATTATTATGCTTGATACAATTTATTATATCTCCAGGGAGTGATGTTAAGAGTTATAGGTACCTAACCGGGTACCGATAGTTCTATCGGACCAAATTGAACGTGGTGCCTAACATATCTAGTATTAGCAAAAAATATACTTATAATGACTTACTTTGTGCTGAACCAAACTTCTCCATTGGGTAGTAACCTCACAACCCTATCGTCTCCCATTACAAAATGCAGTTCATGAGATTTCTCCAGAGGGAAGTATAAGTCCGGCCTCCAAATTCTGTCTATGTTTGTACCTCGTATTACCAGTGATTCAGTCTCATTCTGCGCTAGTCGTAAATCATACCAGGAGGAATGGAGTGTGAACGAAATAGTATAGTCCTAAAGAAAAGATGGGAAATAGAAAAAATTGAATGTTTCTTATTTGTAATTTTGAGAACAAAATGGTTGAACTGTTTCTACTTGTATATCACTGGTATAGGAACACTAGCGGATTTACGGACTCGTGCTCCCGAGTCCCAAAAAGAAGCCACGAGTTCTTTGTAGAACAATGTGAACATTTACCATTTTTAAATTCACATCTGAATGGTTCATTATTTCTTACCATATGAACTCCATGTCTAGAAAAAAACCTCGAAAAAACAACAACAACAACAACCGTACTTTACCTAGTCCATAACCTTACATTCATTAAATTGTGTACAAACTGTTACGTCTCTGTAACCTTATCTTTTAATTATTAGTTGAATTAATTTTCTTTAAATTACGTTATGTGTAACTATTTAAAGTAAAAATATGTACTGTTAATATGACTCTGATACTCATATTACGCAATGAATGCTCTACGTCATGTATCGTTATTATGATGATGTATACGCACCTTGAATTATTCAAGCAACGTACATGCGTAAGACACCAGATCTTTGTTCTTAACAATTTCAACCACTTTCTTTATATTTTACTCTTTAATTATAAGAGGAAGGTATATGTTGGAAGTCTGAAACTATATATTTAAGGAATTCCGGCGATTTATGACCTTGACAAAAATCAATTAGAGACGTAATAAGGAGAGATCCATTGATTTCAAACGGAACAATGAAACGGACTTAATGAAATTTCCATGGTTTTATTCAGAACAATTTTTTAAAGCGTAATAAAGCTTTAATTTCATTTCTTAATAGACACACCTTTCAATAGCCATTCCAGAGCGGGAGTTGCGAAAAAAATATTAATCCCAATATACCTTGTACAGTTTTTCAATTATGTGTCAGAATTTCATGCACGGGAGTAATTATTGTTGCAATCCATGTATTACCTGATTGAAACGTGCATGGCATTCTGTCGGGTAAAAATTTATTAAGGTAACCTTGAAATATAAAGAGACTTTTTTTGAAATTATGTTACTCTTTATCATATTGCTAGTATTTGTCGATATTCTACAAAGCTGTGTCTATATGAATTTGTGCAGACCAATTATCAAGAAGCCCACCGTAATAGACCATTACTGTAATTCCCAAAAGCCGTTGCAAATTTAACCAAGAATAAATCATCGTCCTACACACATCAACTATTGAAATCGGAAATAAAATTGAAATAACAGTTCCCGTGAAATTTAGAAAAGAGTTTTACTTAATATCTGCAGATGGCAACATACATGCATTTTACTGAGAGAATGCGATGTTACCCCTCCTTTTTATATGCTTTCATTTTCTATTCTTTTTATCTGCATATCTGTCAATAACGACATATTCTCCCCGGATTAAGGCAATTACAACATTGATGCTGACAAGCTATCAGGTAATAAATAAGAAGTGCCGCTTCATTACATGTCTCTTAACCACATCCATGGTTAATATTTCAGTAGTTGGAAATTCACTGAGGGAGTGATAGTGCATTTTAACATAGGTTTACAAGATGAAGGAGACGATTGCCTGCTAGCTTCCGTTAGCAGCAAGACATGAACTGCGTGCGAAATCAGACGAGCAATCGGCTAAAATCCTTTCGCGAAAGTCACTAAGGGCCCGTTTGCTATACAAGCTGCAGGTCTCTAGGGCCAGTGAAACACCATACAAAGTCAGCAAGATGACGTATTGGTATTAATGTGACTTTTATGTTTTTCACTTTTCATCTCATGAAAAATTTAAATTAAACATTTCACCCTTATTGAGACAATACCCGTGATACAATACAAAAATCCAAGTCAGATGCCAAATATCACTTTTAGTATATTCATTGCTGCCTTAAGGGAGGTGGAATGGGCGTGGTCCAAGACCCCTCCAAAAATTTTTCCAAAAAATTTTTTTGCCATATTTTGTTTAAGAAAATCATAAGCTATCAGGTCAGCCAGATAAAGTTAAAAATTTCCTTTTCAAAATGCGAATTTGAGGGGAAATTCATCTCTTTCAATTTAAAACGATATTATGACCGCGTTAGCTTGCTATACATGCCGTAACCAGTTTGGTTTACGACTGGTGGGAGACTAATCAACGAATCAGCTGGATAGACATGATAGATACATGTACATGTACATGTACGTAAATGCGATGAAGAATTCCAGTAATCTTATTCTTTCTAGTGAATAATTCATCCACCAATATTACTTTATAGGCGACCGATAGGCCTATCATTGCATGCCTGGCTGGATAAAGAAATAGGTGTCGTTTGCAGCTATCACTTATAAGTAAGTACGGTACTTCTAAAAATATGTGTGACGTGTGTTTAGTAACTTAGCCCGGGTAAGCTTATTCGTGATATTATAAACATGATTAGTTTTACCACGTAAACTTGTATGGCTCAAAATTCGGACAGTATCAGTTTGTGAATGAGGACATCGTATAAATTCCTTGTACTAAAACATGATAACATGGATAAAGACCTCTGTTGAGATGCAGGTACCTGCTTATTATTACGGAGTAACCAATCCAGATCCAGATCCAGATTATAAGCATTCTCTCGGTCTGGGCTGTCTGACGTAAGGGGCTGTGCAATAATTATGAGCCCGGGCATGGGGGGGGTTGTGGGTTGTGGGGTGGGGGTGGGTGCGATGCAAAATTTCCCCCCTCCCCACCTGGAAAAAAGTCCACTTTATCAAAATCAGCACCCCCCTATAAAAATTCCTGGTGGTAAAATGGGGGGGGCAGCAAGAAATTTTTATCGAGCGAAAGGGGTGGGGCAAGCAATTTTGGCAAGCCGGGGGAGCAAGTGATTTTGGCACACATTCTAGAGACCATTGCATTCAAAATCTAGTCGGATTCGCTGAAGCATGACATGTACCGTGTAAAGCAATGGAACTTCCATCAGAAGTAAAGTAGTAAACACAGCTGATCACGACAGACGATCGCATCAAAAATTTTGCTAAAATTAAACTTTAGCAAAATTTTAGACTGTTCAAAATAGGCAAATCTTGCTCAAAAGATACTGTACCGTACTGTAGTTGACTCATCAAAATAACTTTCATCCAAATTTCAACATTTAAACAGAATAAATATAACAAAAGATTGCACCACTGTCCCACCGAAAAACATTTTAGCAATGTACGGTACTCTAGAAATCGAATGCGTAACTATCGTGTTCAAATTCGAAGCTAGAGTTATCAAGTAAGGGGCGCCTTTTAAATAAAACACTCTAAAATGGCTTTATAAAGGAAAACAGTTACGGAAACACTTCGCCAATTTCCTGCTCGCTGCGTTCACAACATGTATCATGTAGATTTAGGCTTCCTCAATATGTTGAAGTGCCACATGAAATACAAGAAAACAGCAAAGTGCCACTCAATGGCTGCTTTAGCACCTGGGGAAGGGGAGCCAGAGGGGTGTCCCCCCTGTGTGAAGCTATCGATTTTTAAAAATTTGAGGTGCAAATGACGCCATCAATATTTTGTCCTATTTTAGCCGTTGGTAGAGGACATAAAAAAGGGCAGAATGGCAGTCAGGAAGGGCATTATTATGCCGTCGGTTAATTTTACCTATATAAAATGTCAATAAAGTGTCAATAAAATACATCATTGATAATTCGATATATACATCATGCATTATCTATAGTATATTCCTTTGCTAAATCGTAAATAAAAAATTGAAATGTAGAATATTGGAGATATTCCTGCTGGATGAAGTTTGATCAAGGCATTTGATTTAATTTTAATTTTATCCATTCTGAGGGATAAATCACAAATAGTACCACAAATAGTCTTGGAAGCTAGGGCTTGGGCAGCCAGCAGTTTTACACACCCAAATTTGTAAATACACATCCAGTTTTTGCTTTGCCCACATGGCCTATACTTTGTACACAAATGTTTAAATTTACACACCCAGTTTTTTCAATTTACACACCCAAACCTTCAAATCTTGCTTAAGACCCTGCAAAGTGATCCATGGATGTTCTTTAATCAAATTATTTTTTACGTGCAAATGCCCCCTGTCCCCTAGTAGTGCCACCACTGTTTAGAACTGAGGTGTACTTTTATTTAGACATTTGATGAATTTAGTTGTACAGCTGTCTTTCAAAAGTTTCTTTAAGGGTGGTTATTAGGAGAAGGGAACTAATTATGGTGAATACAGTACCTGTAGGCTACTTGTGTGACGTTGACAGCTAAATAAATTTGAGCCAATTTTTTAAACTTTTATTCAATCTTTATGAACTTTGCCAGTAAGTGTTATAATTATACTGAACTGTTTTTATACTTCCAGATGGTGGAGCTTACTCCAGGCATGGCAGTGTTTGTGTTTCCAAGTACACTGGATATGGAGAAGACATTTGCAAAACTATGTAGAAGATTGATGGATGATTTTTACAGTGGGGCAGAACAGGATTAGATGTGATCAAACAAGACCATGAATGACACACACCAGCCATTGTTGGTAAGAACAGCTATTCCCGTATATGTTTCTTTTTATGTTGCCTGGTGTAGCTAGGGGGTTGTGCGCCCAGGGCAAGGATACAAAATGGATGCGCCCCAAAGCTGTGAAAGTACCAACGGAAATATTTTCCCCCGTAAATGATTAATTGTTGACCCAATATTTTGGGCCCAGAGCGCTCAAGAATCTAACAAGTTGAAGGGGGGAGTTAAATAAGGATGCAATATGTGACGGTCGTGACCATAAGACCCCGGGGTGTCACTCGCATACCAAAGTGGTATGCATGCTCGTCCCCAAAAAAAACGTCGAAACAGGGTTGATTTTTGGCCTTGTGGCGGCATCGACGTTTTTAGAAAAAAAGGTGCTTTTCAGGTAAAGTTTCGACGTTTAGGGTACCGTATCTTTTTCAACTTCAATGGATTCGTTTTAGAGTTTACGCCATATAGGGGTCCATTTAAGTTTCTTACGCCGAATTACGCCATATTTTAGGGGTAAGATTTACAGATCCTTACGCCAATAAGGGGTGAACATTTTCTACACTGATTACGCCACTTAGGGTCCATTTTTGAGGTGCTGGGACGAGCATGCATACCACTTTGGTATGCGAGTGATCCCCCGGGCATAAGACATCGCCCGTGCAACACTCACAACTTGCACCTAATAGATACTTGCATTATGTTGAGTTAGTTCCATCAACCCCTTTTTTGAAATCTATTGTCATTTCACACTCCCCCTAAATGTGGCGGAGTGGTGCCCAGAGCATGTGTCCCCCCTGCCCCTTCGCTACGCCACTGTTCATGTGTGATTGCCATGGTTGCTCATCAAAATTGAGACAAATATTTTGGCCCTTACTGGGAAAAAGCTTTTTCTCTTGTGTGCAAAATATTCCATCCCGAGTTCATGTTGAGTATAAACATGGTGTAAGGACAGGGGTAAAATGTGGAATAATATAGGTATAATACCATATTAAAAATTATCACTTGGTCATTTTGTGAAATGCAGTTACACAAATATCTAGAAACAAAATCAGTGGCTCCAGAATAGGGTACATCTCGTGCCCCTCATCACCTAATGCACACAAATGTCTTGTCCCCATTGCAAATTTAAAATTATTCCAAAGTCGTTTTTGGGGTCAATAGCCATACCATATGCATAAGGCAGCTATTTTATTCATGCATTGTTTACATTAGAAATGACTGCTGCCTTAAATGCATTTTGTTCATGTAGTTAGTAACTTAGTACTAACTACTATCAATGAATAAAAGATGATCAAAATAACAGTCTTACTAAAAAAATAACAAGGCCAAGTTTATGTGAACAAAATTGGTTGCCATTTGCTGTCATCAGTGTCTACAAAAATGACTGCATCTAGCTGCAGCCCTTGCTGATTTAGCTGTGTAATGTGCATGATCCTTGGATCACACTTCATATTCCAGAGATAAACAATGTGGTCCTGACTTCCTTTCCCCCAGAATGTTGAAGAGTGGACACTCTGAAGCATCACTCAATTAATGCCCTCAATGGTATGATGGTGTTGAGCGTGGAGTAAAACCCAGCTCTGATTTCCTGCGAGTGCCGATGAAAGATATCCGATCTCAAGATTTGAAGAACCTCAGCCCTCTGGCTAGCCTTGTTCATAAGGCCCTCTAAGTGTCCTCCCTCATGACCAGCACTTGAATCCTATCACTACTTTTGAGCTTGGCAAGTCCATGATATGACAGTCACAGACGGCGGCTGCTTATAATCATGCGTATTAAGCTGAACAATCAAACTCGGGTTGAGCCTGCGAGCCCGTATGGCGAGACAAGGCCGTTTGGCATTTTGAAAACTGAGCCCAAGTTCAATTTTTCAGCATACGCACAGTCATTGAATGATAGCCGTAATCTGTGGCCCTCACTGACTTCACAAGTTCAAGCAGGGAGGAAATCTTATAAGGCCTTGAACAAGGCTACCCTCATCAGGCTTGTGTGTGTTGTCTCATCAAATTGAGCAAGGTCTCTATGCAAGTGTGTAATCACAAGTCTGCCTAACAGGTCAAAGTTAGCACAAATAGGAAAGTTATATAAATATTTTAGCAATTTCACAATTACACAGTAAAGACAGCACAAAGCAGCCATTTGTGTTTACATAAACTTGGTCTTTGTAGATAGCTCCCTTAATGTTTAATTTTGAGACTTTTTTAACATCTTGATTCATTTAAAGTCCTAACTATATACATGAACCAAAATGCATAAGGCAGCAATAATTTCTAACGTTAACCATACATATCAAAATAGCTGCCTTATGCATAGGGTATGGTCATTGACCTGACCAACAATTTCAGTGTTACGGAGGCCCCCCTATTATGACTTCGGAATAATTTTAAATTTGGTATGCACTAATATATTGACCAATAGCATGTTTTGAGACTAAGGACAAGTAATTTGCTTGACATGAGGGGCATGAGATGCACCCTACTCCAGAACCAGGGAAAGGGAAAGCACCCCCTATATACGCAACAGTATCGTTGTGATGAAAATGAGATTTTAATATGAACATTTTAATGTACACAAAATCATATAGATTATGGTTTGTATACGAGTGGATATTCATACGTAGTGGTAGATAAAATGAATTAAAGTTTTAACTTCAACACTACACTATTTTTCGATCACCTGGAACATTTTCACTAGTCCGACTAGCGTCTTCAGCAGATGGTGATGTTGTGTTGATATCTTGTTTACAATCGGGATATCTCTCACTGATGACGTCATTATGATTGACAGAATGACGTCATAGGTAGTGAGAGATATCCCGATTGTAGACAAGATATCAACACAGCATCACCATCTGCTGAAGACGCTAGTCGGACTAGTGAAAACGCTCCAGGTGAGCTTAAAAATAGTGTAGTGTTGAAGTTAAAACTTTAATTCATTATGGTTTGTATTTACACAGTACACTCAAACTAGCAATTTTGAGTTATGATGTTATGTCCTCGAGCCCTTGATTTCTTGTTGATAATTAATTGAAGATAATATACAATGATTTGGTACATTGTAATAGTGTTTTAGGAATGAGAACATTGCCACAGAGGTATGTCAATAATATTTGTATTTTTTTTTCTGTCCACAGCATACACACTTGCTTCATAACTTGATGTGGATACTGTAACAGAAGCCAGCATCTTAAATATAAGGAATAAATTTACAGGGGTTGCTATCCCGCGATAAGATCCAGAAGACATTAATGTGGGCATCATTATGAATCTTGGAACTCAGTACCCTCCTCAAGCCACGCCAAGCTTCACTATTTTCTTCTTCATCTTGGATACCGCTTTACCATGATTAAGTTTGGACTTATCAAAATGAACTTCTGGGTGAAGCTTGAACTAATAAAAGCATTTGTATGATTAAGGTCAAACTTGGCTTTCGCTTTCAGGCATTATTATCGTGAACTGATGGTGACAAATTGAACGCATGAATGGTGAGACAATGAAAATCCTTTTGGATGCATGGTGAAGCTTGACCCAACAGATCACTTTATATAGCGAAAGTTGACTTCAAATTTGTGAGCAAAAAGTAAGCTGATCGAAGTGAAGCTTGACCTCCAATATCAGTTAAGGTGAACAAGGATGAATGCTTCAGGTTGGCTCAAAAGTGTTGAATGACCGTTGCATAAAAGACAAATTGTTTTGTGCATTTAGGGCTGTCATTTTCTTCAGAATACTAGGGGTCATAAAAATTGTATACAAAAAATAGTGAGGGTCATAATTTTTTACACCAAAAAAGGATGAATTAATTAATACAGTTTCCTTCAAAGAAAAATAGCACTTGTTTACATTTTGAGAGTGTGCACAGTGTAAACACGGTAGTGGGGTTCTGATTGGCTGATTCCATCATCTGACAATCATAACAACAGACACGATAATTTGATTGGCCGATTACGAGCCTATACATTGGTCTGCGCAAACAAAGCTCCTCGTATGTCACTCATTAACATTCTCGTCAATCTGAGCAAGGACTGCCGTTCTTCTCTGAAAACAAGTGAAAAGGTGTGTGACTATTAACAAAAATTTGGGTGCCCTACGTGCACATTTACACTTTCCATCACAAATTTTGCACAATCTTTAGTTAATACAATGACAAATCGTTGGCAGAGTGCTACACTATCGTAACTGCAGTAGAATGTAATAGCTGCCTTTTGTAAAACACAGGTCTATTATTTGCAGCACATCCCCTCATTGTAAAGTGTTGATGTCCTGTATTACTTGCCTGATGGGCACTAAGCTAACCCTTGGAAAATAGATGTAGTTGCGTGTTTTTCTAGTGTTATTGGTTCAAAGTAGGTACATTTATTGAAATGTTGCAAATGGTACCTATTACATTCTACTGCACTTACGATAGTGTAGCACTCTACCGACGAAATGTTTCTGTACTGCGCACACCTTTCCATCAAACACACATTTCTTGACTTGTTTTGGAAAATTTGTTTCTGGTATGCGTGCAAAAGGGCGGTCATCAAAATATTCCGCCAAAGATAGGGGGTCACAAAATTTTCAGCCCACGATGGAGGGGGTTCATAAAAAAAGGGCAACTTTTCTAGGAATTGTTTTCTAGCATTAGTTTCCTATTACTAAGACCTAACTTTTTAGAGAGTTTGTATGTTTAAAGATGAAAAACTAACCATGCTGTTTTCCGCTGGGTTCAGAAATTTCAATCATCAAGAAAAAATGCATACAAACAAACGGTTTCTGAGTTTGATTGACAGGTGAACTACAGTGTAGTATCTTTAAAGGAAGTATCCGGCAATCACAACATTATCAAATCAAGCATGAATCACATGGCTATATTTAAAACAAACTCTTTGTGACCATAAAAGCGAATAAAAACATCCGTCTCTCAACACGCGATATTCAAAATGACAGGGCGCTGGAATTGTCGAGTGTAATGACAATTGAGCACAAATAGCCATTATGTCATTGCACTTGGACAAAATCGGCGCGGGAATTTTGAATATCCCGTGTTGAAAGCCCACTGTTTTTATTCGTTTTTATAGTCAATATGAGTTTGTTTTAAATAAACCATGCGATTCATGCTTGATAAATATTTTACTAGGCACAATGCTATGATTGCCGGAGACTCTGATTTTATGCATCATTTTGTGCATATTGGCATGTGTGAATTTTATAAAGTCAATGTTTTTGTTAAAGCCATATTATAACATTTGCTGAGGAAGACGCCCTCACTGAATTTTTAAAATTCCCTTTTTTACACGATTAAATTGTACTTTATTGAACCAATATACCCTGCAAAAATCAAGACTCTAGGTGCTGTAGTTTTGTCAAAATCCGAGATTTTGAATAAACGCCGGATTTGGCGCTTTATTATTACGATGGAATTATTAGTCGAACGCATACACGATGTTCATAACACACATGCACAGTACATACACGGCATGCGCGGTGATACAACAAAGGGTCGTACCACAACATGACCGAACGAGTGCTACGTATCGGCGACATGTGCGCTGGTAGTAAATTCCAATTTTCTTTGCTTTGGCGTAGTTGTTCGGCTCAAAAATAAAAGGGGATATATCTGACAGTAAAAGCTAACATTTTAAGGCAAAGAAATGCTAATCTATTTTGTTTGAAAATGTTATAATATGGCTTTAATAAGGCCTATATCAAAAAAATTAAAGAACTGTTTCTGGAATGTCATCTCAAGATAAAAGAAAAGTATTTTTGTGTTATGATGTACCAAAAAAGGAATAGTCTGTCCTGAGAGGTATAGGCAGTGGTATTAACTTCAAGATCATTCATCCATGGTGGAAATATCATGCGATGAAATTTGACCATCCTCCTTTAATGTTACTTACACCTAAACCTTGATGTACATTATAAATTGAAGGCTTTAAGGTGGTACTACACCCCTTGATAAATTTTGTGAATAATTTTGTATTTTTCTTAAAAAATAACTACACACTGGTAAGTAACAAAAGTTATGTATAATATAGGGGTAACAAATCCAATTACTTCACTGAAATTTCAGTGATTCAAGACAAGTGGTTCATTATATATGTTAAGAAATGAGGTACATTCTAGCGGTACCTCTTTTCTTATCATAAATAACATACCTCTTGTCTTGAGTCACTGAAATTCCAGTGTAGTAAACTGGATTCCTTGCCCTATAATATACATAGCTTTTAATTGTTACCAGTGTGTTATTATTTTTTTGAGACAAATGCAAAAATAGTCGCAAATTTATCAAGGGGTGTAGTACCACCTTAAACCAGAACTAGGTTTTGTCCGTAATGGGAATTTTTCAGTTGTTTGTTTCTTTGTGAAAAGGCAACACTCTAATCATTCATCATTTTTGAGTGCAAGTATTGTATTCAACCTATTAGCTATTTGGGTGCTTACATTAGCCATTCAAAATTAATTGTGTTTCAGTCATTTTACAGCCTACAACTTGCCCGGGACAAATTGTGCATACATTTAAAAGAGGGTCTTTGATCACTCCAAAAAATATGTAGGGGTGCTATTAGGAGAGTCACACTTATTTAATATGTTTTATACAGCATTGAGCATTGTATAAATGTGTAGACCATGACTTGATACAACTCTGCCATGTGAAAGTTCGCTTGTGTTTAGTTTCCACAAATCATCCACTTTTCAAAAAGGAGCTTAATTTTATATTTTGAAGTCATCAAATATCCTGTGGAGCAAATTATCAAAGGCCAAAAAAATTAGTTTCACACATACATTTTGCAGTGCACATGATTTTAAACAAAATTGTTGGTAAAAATGTTTCAATACTCCAATAGATTGCCGTAACCATCGTGCAAATTATGATAAATTTACTCTATTTGGCAGAGATATCTCTAGTCATAAAGATTCAGAAAAAAGTATAGTTGGACCTATCTACAACATATGGTTATGGGAGTTATGGGCAGATAGGTAACATTGTGTCGTCATTGGTCAAATTTTGGCTCTACAGGGGGCAAAAATAAAAATTGCACCGATTTTGTTGAAAATGGTCTATAACTATTTTGTTCTACCATGAAATATCAGAAAAAGAATAGTTTTCCCTACATGTATATAGGATGTTTCGGTACCTTTGTAATAAAGCAAAATAGGACAGTCAATATCCACAGAGTCGCATTGAATTCTATATTGAGTCCATTTGACCTTGAAAAAGAAAGTACTTGTAGAGCGTTATAACTTTCCTTTTTCACATTTCTTGCAGCAAGATGAATAATTTGACTTTGAAACCACAACAAAATCAGAGCAATTTTCATTTTTGCCCCGAGGAGACAAAGCCGGGAGCCAAAGTTAGACATATGACATCACAATGTTCCACTTTTACCCAGAACTCCATAACCGTATGTCATAGGTTAAATGGGTTGTTATCTAGTTTGAAAGTGCAAAGTTCAATGACTTTTTCCACTGAATGAGAGGTGTTGTTGAAATGGCTCCATAGCCTAGATTAATAGTGCTATTTCTCAGCCAAATAGGGACGCTTTATAGTTATACATTTAGTAAGTTGTTATTCGGCACTGTCATGTTTATAACAGTATGATATAATACAATACAAGTGGCAAATGATGTCAGTAATTTATATTCAACAAACACATTTATTACAAATGGAGATAGCTTTATTTAGCAAATAAAAGATATTAATGAATCAGTACAAACTTGTGATAAAGTGTCTTTTTTCATTGTTATTATTCAAACACATTGTTATACAATGTACACCCAAATGACCAAGTGGATGCATGATAAAAATTGTGCAAATTATTACCCCAAGGTGATCTGGAGAGTATAGGTCTACTATTTTCCAAGACTGTGAAGGCAGAGGGAAAATAGTAGGCCTACATTCTAAAGTCACTGAGGGGGTAATGGAATTCAGCATTCCCTGAACAGGGGTAGCGCTAGAACTAAACACTCGAGTGTCCGCAGGGACCCCCGAACTTGCAAAAAAATTAAAAGTAGGGGGTCCGGAGTAGAGTTTGGTGAGTCCCAGTTGCACAAATGCAGCATAAATAGTATATCTGCAATAGCGCTAGATTGAAAAACTGGGGGTCTGCAGGGACCCCTGAACTTGCAGAAAATTTAAAAACAGGGGGTCCCAACTCTATTTTGGTGGGTCCGGGACCCCAAAAAGCAATGATATCTAGGTTATGAAGCTGGTAATGCAGGGAAAAAGTTGCTTAAAGGGAATTAGTCAAGGTGGCATTTGGATCATGTAAATTATCTTCTGTTTGTCATCAAAGTTATTACAATGATGTAGGTGTCTTTCCTTGGACGCATTTTCATAGAAATTTGAAAAGAAGAATGTCATTTTTTGTTATTCCTTTGTATCTGTAGAAACCAGCATAAAGCCCAACCAAAATGTCCATTTCCCAGGAAAATAATTAAATTGTTTCAAGACAAAATAGAGTAACACATTAAACTACACAAATGAAAACCCAATCGAAAATGATTCCTTCATTATTATATTATAGGTCATACACACATGTAGCTGGTTTTAATAGTAAAACAAAAATCTACCACTTTCCTTTCTGAAAAAAATGCTTTTTGGGAGGCCTATCCATATATGTGAACCACCTGAGACGAATATACCTACAGGTATATTGGTCTCAGGAACCACGGACATTGGTCAGAGATCTGTGGGGTAATCTACTATCCAGCGCCAGAGCTGAGCATGCATGCTTGTATTTTGATATTACAGGAAGCCCATCACATGCCAACTGTGAGTAGCTATTGAGCTCAGGTTTGATGAGATATACTAATAATATAAGTTTATACTTAAAATTATCTACCAACTCCAAAAAATTGGACAATAAAAATATTTTTAGTTTTCCGGGCAGTTTGCAAGTTTGTTTGGAAGCAAGCTATAAATTTGATTTCACTAAAATAACTTGGGGAGTAGAGCATTTAAATGTTCTATCGAGTTTAGCTGGGGAGAATTGGCCTCTTAAAGTTCGAAGTTTGCAATGCGTACAAAATCTTGAAAATGTACACGTCACGTGTCATTCAGATATTAAATGATTTGATATACATATAGAAAAACCTGAGAATGAACCATGTTATGAGCCATACATTGTAGCTAGTGGGGGCCCCAGGTGGGGGCACGAGTCAGTGGTAATAAGAAGTATTTACTGGGGAAAAATGGAGGAGAAAATATTTGGTCCATCCCTCTCACTTAACATATCATTTTGAAAACAATCTTTATTTGATAGTACTCCTTTCATTTGGCCAATATTTTTTGGTAACAAGTAAAATTTTTCTAAAATGCTTGCCGAGTGCTTGTGAAAATGATAGAATATGGCTGAATCTATTGACAAAATCTGAAGAATATTACAAGATGTAACTTTGGTTAACTTATAAGGGGCTGTGCAATAATTATGAGCCTCCCGGGGGGTAAAATATCCGGACGGCCCGCCAAAAATCGCTTGCCCCCCCTCTCGGCCTGCCAAAATCCCTTGCCCCCCCCCTCTTGGCCTGCCAAAAACCTTTGCCCCCCTTGAACATGCCAAAAATTAAAGCGTTTCCGTACTGTTTTCCTAAGCCTTTTTAGAGCGTTTCATTAAAAAGGCCCCCACAAATGTGTGCCAAAAATCTCTTGCCCCCTTCCGCTCGGCTTGGCAAAAATTGCTTGCCCCCTCCCTTTCGGCTCGCCAAAAATTTCTTGCCCCCCCAATTTTACCCTCCCCAGGGCTGATAATTATTGCACCGCCCCTAATTATGATTAATGTTGTTGGAAGTAAAAGAATTTCAATGATTTTCAAACTACATGTATGGTACACTTTTTCACATTCAGTTTTACCCTCTAAACATAAAGTTTTATCAATATTCAGAATGTTGAATTCTCCACATCAAATCTGAGATTTCACAGATTTTCTGGTGATTGTATGAAGGTAAATCAATTCTTCCAGAAACAAAACGATTCACCCACTCTACCGTGCTGTGGCCACACCCTTCCCCAACCTGAATCCCACAGAAATGCACACAAAAGGGAAAATTTTATGCTGGTTGCAATCTACATGATTATACTTTTCTTTATTGTTTCTTGTTCCTTCCCTGACTGAATGTACAATGTAGGCTATACATGTACCAGTGGCGTACCAGTGGCATACCGTGGCCGCCCCTTCCCGGGGGGCTGAAGAAAATCCAATTTTGCCGCCCTTCCTCAACAGCCCGAAAAGGTTGCCCCAATTTTTTTTTACGGTCGCCGCCCCTTCGATTTGGCCGCCCCCTGCTTTGACCCGGGGGGCTGGCCCCCCAAAGATGCGCATGTGTACCAACCGGGGTACCAACATATTTGTCAGACCTGTAAACTTTACTTATGCAACTCCACACTTCCCCATGGAAGATTTGGGAAATACCTTCCACAAAGGAAGTATGAAGTAGGAGGTATGAACACATTATTTTTGAAGCAGCTGCATTTGAACTTCATACACCCTCTGAGAAAGATTCATCCTTACTCTTCCACAGAGAGAGGGTGAGTTTCAAATGGAGGTGCCTAATGTGTTCATATTCCTCATACTCCCCCTTTGGAAAATATTTCCAAAATCCTCCATAGATGATAGGGTAGTGTGGATTTGAAATGGAATCACCCCCATTGCATGAGTTGTTCTATTCTGACTTCTACAAAATACCTCAAATTATAAGGTTCAAAGGGAAGACAGACAGAACTTCAATCACTTGGCCAGGTGCACACCGGATGAGCCGACCGGAAAATTGTGAAACTCAAAGTGCGATATTTTTGTAAAACCACATGCTGTTTAAAGATCATTTCACCTTTCATATTTATCTCTCGATCTATCCAATTTACATACCTTTCCGCGTATTAGCACATTGCAATTTTGCTACCTTTTTCTCAAATTTGTCAAGACTTTGACACTCTAAACACGATAGGCCTGTATCGTGTCTACCCGTGGAATACTACCCTTTTTACGGATGGTGTATATGGAGGTCACAATGGGGTTGCCTCCTGGGGTATATGTAGACTCTTTATTATTATTATTATAAGTGATATATTATCACTATTGCCCAGGCAGGGACAAATTACTGACCAACTCTTCCCTGTTTTAAGCATTGCCTGGTTTCCCTACAAAATCATTATTTTTGTGGATGGGGATGGGTATAAAAAGCCACAGACTGCTACATTCGCATACCCTGTAGAGCGGTCACTGCCAGCCAATCCAATTACATAGCCCATCTCCATAACATAATAATTCATTTTATTTTTATCTTCCTTGAAACTAGCTTTTTTTTTTCCTTTCACAAAACAAAATATTCTTCCTCAAAGGGATAACATTATTTCCTCCCCTGGTGTGTGTGTGTGGGGGGGGGAGGTGGGGTGAATAATAGAAGAATAGACGCCCCTGAAATGTATTTGATGTCTGTAATCATACTCTTCCGAGTATCAAAATTGAAATGTGTTCATGGTTATCCAAAGCAGTGTGTCAATTGTCAATAAACTTCTTATAAATATAATACATAATTAATGTCTCCGAGTCTGTTTACATCATACACTTGAAGAACATTTAATTGTCTCACTTAGAATCAGCAATTCCTTAACAATTGACGCTCATCATACAGCCAGTCATCAACTTAAAGCGTCGTATACACCATTGTTGTGCTGATGTGGTTTTACATGGCATAGTTGTGAAAATGTCTGCTGCAGCCTTTGTACTTGTTTCATAAGAAGAAATATCTTCTCTGTCTGTCTCTTTTGCCTGCTCTACGAACAGTTTATTCAACTTTTTGAGTCTTTGAGGCTCTTATGACTTTCTCTTGAACACATGAATTCACAAAACATAAACAGCTGGATTGCTGTATCTAGATACTCTACGTACATTATTCCTGGGAGTTGAAGTTGAGTTGGTAATAAATATTGGATAAAATCCCTGTAGCATGTTGCATGATACTTAAAACCACTAGCACAACACGTACAGTCTGTCCTTTAAGCTGCTGCGTGCACCTTCAGTCTTTGCTGTGATGTCATCTACGGCTTTCGTCAATTTCTTTCCTTATGAAAGTTCAAGATGTCAGAGCCCCTTGGCATCTCAATCTGCTTCCTTTGTGGCAGGGTATTTCACTTTGTTGTAGACAATGCAAATATGTAACAGCACATCTTTGGAGTGCTGCTGTGGCTGTTCAGTTGAACAAATACTTAACCGTTATATGGTAGTAGATGTTTTTTCCTTGGGAGTACATTCTCATCACTGCTTGTGTTCATGTCAGCAACTGCATTTGAGATACAAAACAAATGCGATTCAGTGTTTGAAAATATGTTAAAGATTCAGTATTTACACTATATTTGATGTTTCAATGCACGCGCAGGGATGTAGAGCTCTACACTATATAGTGACAATATACCAGCACATTTTTCACATTAACCAATTTAAAGGGGTACTACACCCCTTTGGTAAATTTGTGACTTTTTTTGCATTTTTCTCAAAAAATAATAACACACTGGTAACAAAAATTATATGTATATTATTGGGGCAAGGAATCCAATTACTTCATTGAAATTTCAGTGACTCAAGACAAGCGGTTCAGTATAATATGATAGGATATGCGGTACATCCTAGGTGTACCTCTTTTCTAATCATAAATAATGAACCGCTTGTCTTGGGTCACTGAAATTGCAGTGTGGTATTTCGATTCCTTGCCCCTATAATACGGATACATTTTGTTACCACTGTGTTATTAGTTTTTGAGAAAAATGCAAAAATAGACACAAATTTATTGAGGGGTGTATTACCCACTTAAAAATTTATCTTTCATTCATTTGTGTAAAATATTGCCAGAATTATCAAAATAAAACTCAAAATTTTCATTCCTGACCAAACTGCTTATATATATTGTCAAACAAAGGTTTTCTATGTGTTAGCCTTTTATGCAACGTTTGTGATCAGAGCCGTTCAGACCATTAGGCCAGGTAAGACGGTGGCCTAGGGCGGCAAATGCAGAGGGGCGCCAAAAAAAAGGCGAAAAATTAAAAATCCGGAATGGAGAAAGAAAAGGGGCATCAAATCATCAAATGAGGGCGGATAAAAAGAAAAAAATGGGAGGGACAAAAAATACAGAAAAGAAGGAAAACGGTCACGGGCGCCGGTCGTGTGCAGTATACAAATAGGTCAAAACTGATGAGTTTTCAAGGGGGTAACCCCCCTCAACACTTTTTTTGGTATGCTTTGGTGGAGCGGCAGGGAGAGGCTTTGCCTAGAGCGGCAAAGTCCCTAGGAACAGCCCGGTTTGTGATGGGAGAAATTAACAAAGGTGAGTTTACCTGACCGAAAAAATTGAGAAAACTTTGAAAAAAGGACCATACCAAAAAATAGGCTTTGAAAAAGGGGTCATTGATATACCAGAAGGCCGAAAATGCTACCCATGTTTGCAGCACGTCCCCGTATATGGTAATTTGTACTGAGTACCCACCCCCGGGACCACCATGGGGTGAATAACACAATACCTTACAACTTGTATAAAATGACTAGCTTTGTAAAATCAAACCAAGATTTGCACTAGTTAGCTAAAGAATGTAATTTCAAGGTCTCAATCTTCCACAGAACACTATTTTCAAATTTGTTCACTGACAGCTTTGCATAAACCAAAATTGCACTTCACATTATAAATTTCTCGCAATAGGCAACATTTGCTCGAAAAGATATAATAATTTGCGAGCGCAGCACGGCAAAAATTTTTGAAAGCTTTTTTGGTCAATATAGGTCGAAAAGGTCTCTTGACAAAATAAACATAGGCCTACATTTTCCCCATAAATCCATTCTAATATTATTGGCCTGGGAATTAAGTTTCAGTTAGGGGCTTTGCAATATTTATGAGCCCTAGGGGAGGGTATATTTGGGGGGGGGGGGGGCAGGGAGGAATTTTTAGCAACCAAAAGGGAGAGGGCAAGCAATTTTTGCAGGCTTTGAATGGGGGGGGAGGGTACAATTTTTGGCATACATTTACAGGTCACCTTTTAAATTACACACACTAAAAAAGCAAAACACTACAGAAACATTTAGAAATTATGCAAAATGTCCTGCTCGCTATGCTAGCATCATGTAGGTAACCCAGGCAAACCTTAGTTAACACATTTGCTAGTCAGCCAAATTCGCAGACAATGTCAATGCATATTTACAATTACATAGAAATTTAAAACAACTGGCCGAAGAAGGAAACGTACATAAATATGTTTTCTATACTTCACTTGACCCAATTATATGATTTTTTATGGTGATAAGTCACTTTCGCACATGGAATTTTAGAGGATTTGGATAGCAGTTCCATTAAAAAAGCTGCTATCATAATGAGACTAAGATCTAGAAACACCCCGAAATGCCGTTTTGGGGAATTTTGCTAGCTGAAACTTTTGATGAAAGTCAATCTTTGACAAGATGTAACTTTGCTACGGAAAGTGCTAGGAAAAAATGGTTTTCAGTTTTGGCTTTGTTTACTCAAGGGCTTTGATTTGATATATAAAATGATGCAGTTTGATGGCAAATTTGAATTCACCTAGCATACCTACATCATGTAATTATACATCTGAGAAAAAAAAAGGGGGGGAGGAGCAATTTGAAAATTTTACCCAGGGGGCTTGTAAGGGCTGTGCAATAATTATGAGCCTGGGGAAAGAAATTTTGATGAGCCAAAAAGGGGGATTTTGGCCAGCGAGAGGGAGGGGCAAGCGACTTTTGGCACA